>NW_027360482.1:146124-152514 GCF_012295235.1 Primulina huaijiensis
TATATAGCATATGCTTTTCATTGGTAAATCTTTTAGAAAATGGGTTTAAAAAACAGTGTGAAACATCTTCCGGGGTGTGATTATTGTAGCAAATATAAATTCATTATATTTAAAATGTGAGATATATAATCAATCATGTGTCCACATTTCGAAGGTCATAGGACAATCACAGTCCTAAAGCATAGTCCCCAGAATCTTCTGCTCCTGTACAGACATACGTTCTTTTTCCACTGCCTCCTCGTCACTCAATCACCACCTTTGTTTCTGCATGCAAAATCAATTTATTCCATATAATATAACAACATAAAATAGATACTCAAGTTCTTAATTTAATCGTCGTAATGAAGATTGACCATTGATGAGCAGAAGCATTAATTAGCAGGAAAACAGCAACATTCATTATCATGGTGAAATTCTTGGGAAACTTCATCTTGAGAAATGAAGAGTGGTGATATCTCAAGTAGTAAAAAAATGGATATATTCCCCACGATCTTGTATGTATCTTACATTTATACATATATATATAAAAAGAATATGGGGTACGTGGGTGGGAGTTGTACGTTTCAGGATATTAAATTGGAGATAAGGCATTCATAAATTCAAAAGATTCATATTTTTCAACAATCTTACCTATGCAGTATCAAAAGATCAACATAATCAAAGAAAGATTCTTTTTTACTTTGTATATTATGACAGCTTTACTTTCAATTTTGCCGATCAATTTTTGACGTAATGATTAAGGTTGAGGTTCGTTGGTCTCATGTTATCGCTGATTGTCAGTAGTTTTCCTAACTATTTAGGTAGATTTAATTGTTTTTTTGTACCATCTATGGCCGAGATAAGCAAGTCTCGGGTCCACGCTTCAGTCCCGTCAATAGTTCGGGTAGTTATATTAAATCTTTGTAGTCTGAACAATATCATACTTATATTCTCAAATAAAAAAAAATTTAACTTTCAATTTTCAATCACTTTCTTATATCATTGTTCAATAGGAAAATTGAAGTACTTTAATTTAATTAGTTTGATTAATTTCGAGATTCACCGTTAGTTTAAATAATTCAGTTTCGATTTCGGCAACCATTCGGGTCATTTTCAAATAAATTGATTTGGGCTCCACCGAGACCCATGTAGAACCGTATCTCTAGGCTCTAGCTCCCACTTTGGTTCAGGCCCATATACGTCTCTTTCCCCCATGGACCTCAGAATTTAAGGCTTTGTTTGAAGTAAATAAAAGGAAAGAAAAGATAAGATTCGGAAGGAAAAAGTAAAAAACGTGTTTTTGAAAATTTTATTAATGAAAGGAAAATAGATGAAATGAGGGATTTTTTTTCCATCTTTCAAAATGAGTAAGTCTGTTGTAAGACGGTCTCACGAATCTTTATCTATGAGACAGATCAAGCCTACCGATATTCACAATAAAAAATAATACTCTTAACATAAAAAGTAATACTTTTCACGGATGACTCAAATAAAAAATATGTCTCACAAAATACGACATATGAAACCGTCTCACACAAGTTTTTGCTATTCTAAATATTTTCCAACCAAAAATAGAAAAAAAAATCAAGTTTACGTCCATGATCAAAAATATTTCCCTCCAAAATATTTATTTATTTATTCATGTTTCTTCGATTCTTAAATTTAAAAATATATTATTTCTTTTATTTTCTTTTTCCTCGTCCAACTCTCAAACGTCCTGCTTCAGCACTTGCTTCAACCAACGTACTTTAAGGTAAAAATAACCTCTTTATAGGGTAATTAGTTTCTTTCCTCTCAGACTTTGATTTCATGATTTGTTATTGCATTGAAATGAAGATTTGTCGTGTACAAGTTACAGTTGGACTGGGCTGAAGGGAGGTGTTTTACTTTGTTTTTCTACAATTTGTTGCGTGGTTGAGTTTAGGAAGCATCGTTTGGTACTGTAATTGTTCGATAAAAGGATTATGCGGGCAAGTACGCTTGATATATGAGCTTTGTCGATCCATGGCCAAATAGGTTTCTTGCAGTGCAGAAACAACCATAATCCCAGAAAATTGGTGTCCAGGTTCAAGGTGAAGCAAATTTCAATTAATCAAGCTAAGACTTTGTTTTGGTGAAGTTGAAAGGGTTTCAAGAATGATGAATTAAGGTGAATCGTAGGCAATAGTCATTCTTATTAATGGATATTTGTTAAGTACGAGATGGATGGTGTGTAAATTGATCTTGTTCAAATATTTAGATCACAGTAAATGATCTGTCAGATGTTTAACTTGTATAAGACAGATGATTGGCCATACATTATACGGTACCACACGCCTAAGTGTGGCATGCCCCTCTAACATCTGTGGACTAAACAATATCAAGAAGATAGTCGTTTCTCAAATGAGGAGAAAAATCGATCTTTATGTGTAGCTTGTGAAAAAAATTCAGTTCTTCTCGTTGAACTTATCTCCAACTGCTTGTATTTGTTGATTTTCTTCATCTGGTTTGTATTACTGAGCAACGGTATTTGGATTTTTGACAGGATTCTCCATACCATGTCTGCTCTGCGTCAGATTAAAATATTCTGCTGTTGTAAATCACTTCCCTCTGCTCGCCTGTTGCAGCACCTACGTTTATTCGCCTCCACTGGCGACGGAAGGAATTCAGATTACCCTCCAGAACCCATTCCAAACAGATCTTTAAGAAGGCAATCTTTACCTAAAAACCCTAAATTTCCAAAATCCAATCTTGGAAATGAAAATAAGAATCTAAATTCACGTGAGGGCATAGATGATGACGATTTTGTGGAAAGATTTAAACTTGGCCTTGATCTCAACTCCGGAGATACAAAACTTGATTATGCTAATGGCATAAGTAAGCCATCAGAAAATGCTGAGCCGCTGTGGCCTCCGCATGGTGCGGATGTGATATTCAAGAATATGAAGAAGACGAGGTTGATCCCGAATGCAGTAGCCATGCTTGATGGTTTGTGTAAAGATGGGTTGGAGCAAGAGGCAATGAAGCTATTCGGATTAATCCGCGAGAACGGTTCGATGCCAGAAGTGGTTGTATACACTGCTGTGGTTGAGGGCTTCTGCAAAGCATGCAATTTTGAGGATGCAGTGCGAATTTTCAAGAAAATGCAGAGTAATGATGTGGTTCCAAATGCACATAGCTACGGGCTCTTGATTCGGGCTCTATGTAGAGGGAAGAGGCTGGAGGATGCATTCAGTATTTGCATTGAAATGTTGGAGGCTGGACATTCGCCGAATTTGGCTACTTATATTGGTTTGGTGGACGAGTATTGTGGGGAAAAGGGCCTGGAAGCGGCTGGAAACGTGATCCAAGCAATGAAGGAGAAGGGTTTTTCCGTTGAAGAGAAAGCAGTTGAGGAGTATTTGGAAAAGAAAGGACCTTTCTTACCTTTGGTTTGGAAAGCAATCCTTGGGAAGGAGGCTTCGAAGAGAACTTCGTAAAGAGGATTTTTTGATATTTTTGTTGGAGGAATCCTTGTATGTGGTCTAGTGGAACATGTATCTTCAGGTTCACTTTCGAGACACCTTTTTCTCCAAATTCATATAACTGGAATCTTGAAGGTAGACACACAAGGATAAAATATGTTGTGGTTTTATATCAAATATAAAGTTGAAGTTAAAATAATTAGCGAGATTTGGCTAAGTATTCAAATGGATTTGTAATTTTAAATACGCATTGGATGTCAAATTTTAAAATGTTGAAATTGAAGTAATGAACCCCAAACTATATGTGAAAGTAGAATATATCGATCAGAAATATATATATTCATTGCATAATATTTGATAATTCGTATAATTCCGATCCGATAGATTTGAACCACCAACAATAATAGATGTTCTTGATCCTGTATTATGAATCTACGTCCATACGAGGGTGAAATTCAGAATCTCTCCTGAATCCGCACGACATGGGTTCACCACAAAATATATATATATAAATTCAAAAAAAATAAACGATCATTTATACAGATTCTCTCAGATCTCTCCATTCCACCTCAAATTGTTTCTTTCTCCCATCTTTTGTTGCTTTGCTTAATTTGTTCTATTCTGATCATGGGATTTAAATCATTGTTCAACCGGAAGAAGAAACAACGCCGCGGCGGCGGGGAAGGAGTAGACGGGCTGCCACTGACGTCGGTGAAAGTCGAACCCATAAACTCGAGATCATCGTCTCTGAATTCCCGCGCAAGGATCGAGGAGGAGTTGGAGCAAGTTTTCAAGAAATTCGACGTGAATGGAGACGGCAAGATCTCCGCGTCGGAGCTGGGGTCCATAATGAGCAGCCTGGGGAATGCCGCCACGGAGGTGGAACTGGACAGCATGATCCGCGAGGTGGATTCGGACGGGGACGGGTTCATCAATTTGCATGAATTCATCGAGTTGAACACCAAGGACATCGATCATGACGAGATATTGGAGAATCTGAGGGACGCATTCCGGGTGTTCGATATCGATAAGAACGGATCGATTTCAGCGGAGGAGCTGCAGGATGTGCTGATGAGCCTGGGTGAAGAATGCGGATTGGCGGAATGCAGGAAGATGATCAGCGGGGTGGATTCAGATGGGAATGGGGAGATCAGTTTCGAGGAGTTTAAGGTGATGATGACCATGGGATCTCGTTTTGATGCAACCAAAGATCATTGACTGAAATGAAAGATAACCCATTCATTCTCTGTAATATTTCTATGCATTGTTCAACTAGTATAGAAGCTCGTTTAATTAGTTTCTTTGATTTGATTTATATAAGTTTTACCTTTTGATATAATATAAACCATTTGAGAAATATTCAAAGATTGGTCTGAGTATCTCTTTGCTTATGGGATTGCGTTTTTTGCACTTGAAAGACAAGATTTTGATATTAATGCATCGTATATCGTCTATATCTATCTATGTAACCTGCAAGCTGATGGAGTTGATATATAATGTTTATATTTACATCTAAAAACCCGAAAAAAAAATAGAAAAGAAGAAAAACAGAACTCGCACATTCCAACCAAGAAAATTCACGGACTTACGGATACTCTAGCAGTTGGCGGCGGGGATTGACGGCCTCTTAGTCAATCCCAGCGGCGACCTTGACCGTTGCTGGCGGAGGACCGACGGACGAGGTGTCTCCGGCAGCTGCAACTCTAAGGTGTTGATCTTCTCCTCCATCTCTTGCTTAATTCTTCTCACTTGGCTATGAATTCCTACCCCTTTGTATCCATCTTCTGTGTGTTCCATGTTAGGGATTATAGAGAAAATATGTTCACGCCTTTTGTACCTAAAATCTATGTTTTTACACGTAAAAAATAATGACGCAAAATGGGACATGATTTCTTCATGAGTTGTGTTGGGATAATTGGTAATTAAGCTAACTATTATCTGATAATTAGTATCTTTATGGGCCATAAATACCCTTTGACTCGATCAAGAAAATACCAAATTTTTTCATGCGAACAATATCTTTTTAGGTGTTCCCGAGAAAAGACAGAGAAAATCAAACAAGAAACAAGATCTTCTGTGTGATTACATCTTTGAAAAAGTCATTTTTTTTTTTAAAAAAAAAAAGAGTTTTGTGGAGAGATTGCATCGGCCAAAATGGTGGATGATTTGTAGGTAAGTTTTCAATTGTGCAAATTCCAAATATGTATCACGTGTCCAATTAAATATTAAAAGCTGAAAAATCCAAAGAAATGTTTTTTATTGCGTCCATTAATAAATTGTCCTTTCTTATATATTTTGATTAACTCCTGTAATTTAATTATATTTGGAGAAACTTGAACTTGATATATATTTTATGTTATTTATACGTCCACACTAATTATCATAGTAAACTAAAATATTTTATTGCATACCATAATCATAAATTTACGAGTGTTACATATTACATTTTGTATAATATATGATATTTATTCATGATTTATGTAGTATGGGATGTCATAAGAGCAAAACGGGTAGGCGGCCAAATCTTTTTCTACATGCGAGGGTTCATCCGTCTGACCGATTCCAATTCCGAGCAAATGGGGTGACAAAGCAAACTAGTTAGAAGCTTCAGATTAATTTATTTATGTTGTGGTATCTTAAAATTAATATTTTAAAAAAATTAAATTATAAGATCGCATTCTTTACTAAGTTTACGACTTATAACTCACCAATATTTAGGAATTTATCTTAATCGCCATGAGTTCTCTAGATCTTGAGTTCTCCTCAGACTTTTTTTTGTAAATTGACTCTCTCTGAGATTAAGATTTTTCAATTTTTTAATAATATTCTTGGTTTTTGTTTTTTAACAAGATTTTTGCTTGATTAGGAGTTTCTAAATTTTGATATGATATATGATACAAATGAAGTTAAGAAATACAAATTTAAGGTTTGGATCTAAAATCTTAGAAAAGTTTTTTTTTTTTTTTTT
>NW_027360482.1:159705-163187 GCF_012295235.1 Primulina huaijiensis
TATATATATATGGTTTGGAACAATAACATAGCGTGAGGCCCAATACCACTATGGCTCAAGTCTCACCTATCTGATACATTTAATTAGTTTAATAAATAATTGAAAGATGAGCTAGACAAATTATATACTTGAATTGGGGCGGGGGTTGGAGATGTTAGTGTTAATATTAAGATTTGAACATAATTCAATTTCAAAAACTAGTTCAAAGGGAATAATTGTCCAAGTTCATATATATAACTCTCAGAAATTTTATTCAACCGATTTGGGACTACTAACATCTGAAGCATGAAGTTTACAAATGACTTACCTATGAGTAGAACGTGTGACACAACTATGAGCAATCCAACATATAACGATGAAACCTGAGCTCTGATAACATATTAAGATTGAGACTTGAACCTAACTCAATTTCAAAAGCTAACAGTCCAAGTCCATATATACAACTCTCAGAAATTTTATCCAATTTTATCCCATCGATATTAAACAATTATCGGCTGCCGCTCAATCCACAAAAATATGTGGTGGCATCGTACTTTCATTAAATGGAAGGACCGCAGTAACGACAAAGTTTTCAAGATTTTTCATTATATGGAAGGACCGCAGTAACGAAAAATATGTGGTGGCATCGTACTTTCATATTGAGATCTTTATTCAATCCGCTCCATTGATGAATTATGAATTTATTTAGATTTTTCTAAACATGGTCATCTTAAGCCACAATAATAAATGTTATCAATTTCATGAAAATATCCGTTTGCTGGTTATTTTTTAATGACCATGGAACCTGATACTCTTCAGTTCGCAGGGTAAAGCGCTGGATTTTCTTTCTGTTTGTTGGTTTTCCACATGCACTGTTATTTTAAAAGCTTTGTAAACCTCCAGCACATCGCCTTCAACCACTTTGAGTGCGATCAATTTCTTCTCTTCATCAATTAATGCTTCTACTTCGTGCTTAGCCCTTTTCTCCTTGCCCTCTAGGAGTACAATTCAAATGAATTATATCGAATTAATTCGCAAAAGGTTTTTGAATAAAGGATCACTACAAAATTTAAGCTTACCTTGTGTGTATTTCCAGAAGATTTTGGAGCCAACATCTCCCGATTCTCCTTCGTGCGAATCACAACCTCAAACTAATTTAGGGCTCATCTTTGATACCTGGTGTGGTTTGTACCTAAAGAGTTGATGGAGTACGTCTCCACCAGATAGAAATTTACGGGATATAAAGATAACACATTAATATTTTAATATTCTGTCAAAAAATAATAAATGTAAGATTGAAGTTTCACTAATTAGATGAGCAAAATCAAAATAAGGAATGTAATAACAATTTAGAATGATATCACATTTATTTTAATATCCTTTTGGTCATACATGCACAGTCCGCAAATTTTCAAATCTTATATTTTAAATAGTAGAAATGAAATTGGATAAATTTTCGAGTTTGCATTGATTTGTGCCCAAAAATTTAAAACTTGACTAGATAATGGAATGAATTTCGTAATTTGTGGACATGTATGATGATAAAAAGATTTACCAGATAAGCATATAGTAATCGTCATACATCTGCTGTGATACACTTGTCCCACGTCTTAAAAATTAAAGATTTAAAATGAGTTTATAATGGGCTTACAATGGACTTCTATAGCAATTTGGGTTGATCATTTTTGTAAAGCGAGGACGAATACGAAGTAGTTGCTATATGAGCCAATTGTGCAGTCACGCAGGCGCGGGCTCTGACTCGGGGCGCGACAGAATGGTATCAGAGCCGGTCACCAGCAAGAAACACTGGGAAATAAGTGCTATGCAGGGCAAAGTGCTACGTGCATAGAAGCCACCTCTTGAACTTGCGGGGCAAAGTGTCACGGACGACCCGGGACACTGGATGGATAGCTCAAGTTGGGGAGAATCTACGAGAAGGGTCACCAGAAGCCGAGCAGTTGAATGCCCGAGACGTCTTCTCTCCGGGCTATTGGATACCAGGTCTCTCATGCAAGCCTCCGGGAGACTTTTTACCCGGATCACTTCGATATAAGCGCCACACTCAAGTACGCCAGTAGGGTAGGGTGTAGGCGGCCGTCCTATCTATGATACTAGGTGGTTGACAAAATCAGACAGACGGGATGTGACTAGTATGAGATTTGACATGTCAGGATATAAGGTACAATCAGCCGTCCTACTATAATTAGTAGGTAGCACGAAGAACGAAGTCATCATTATTTCTCCTACTATAAATACCAGGTTCCCTCTTAGCATTGAGGATTCATTCATTTTATTGCCTACACTCTTACACCAATATCAGAACCATCACTTGGTTACATTGGTATTTTGTTGAGTCATTCATTGACTTAAGCATCGGAGTTGCCACATCGGACACCCCTCATCTCCTTGTCTGCAGGTCACAGGGAAAGTCATATCTCACACTGCTCTTATTCCTTTCATTATCTTGATAGCAGATCTGGTGGAACACCCGACCCGACCCGACTTATCAATTTCACCCGGATCGCATCAAGAGGGATTATTTAAAGATATAGTAAATGCATGCAAAGGTGGTAGATTACCTGATATATATGTACTTGATTGTTCATTTGATAAAATATATATAAGATATGTATTTTGTTAAAATAAATTATATGAATTTCAATTTATGTATTAAACTTTCTAAAAGTATTAAAAATACCCACGTGCTCATTTAATATATAAGGCAGCATGTGGTGGTGTAAATGTATTGTCTGTACGAAAAGACAATCGTTTTTTTTAATATATATTTTTAGTGTATTTAATTTAGTTTTTTATATGTATAATAAAATTTATTTAACTTAATATATGCTGAAAATTATTAAGTATAACTTTTGTGAGTGTAGATGTAAATAAAATTATTAGATTAACATATATTGAGAAACTTGCTCAAAAACAGTGAAAAAAATAGAGTTTTTGCTCAAAGATCAATAAATGATAGTAAATTGTCTAACAAATGAATAGATATAATATGAAAATTTTTAAAAATAAAGTACAAATGATAAATTTTTTTTTTTGAATTTTTCAACAAATAAAATTATGCTATTATCTTAAAAGACTTTGTTATATGGGTTAGTTTTTGTTGATTTCTTGAAAAATATAATATTAAATATTTATAAAACATCAATATTCGACTTATAATGTAGATTTTGTCAAATATGTTATTGATTTTATATCTAAAAATTTCATCCGTAGATTATAATTTTTCACTTTTATTTTCTTAATTTTGTTCACTCAAATCACTTTTCGAACATTAAATTATTAAAAAATTCTGTTGTAATGATATTTTGTGTTTCAACGAAGGAATAAGAGAATAGTTTTTATTACGTGTGCGTGTACATATTTGTATACGTATATTTAAGTGTTTAATGTTGTAAGGGTATTTTAAAATTTTCGTATGTCATCTTTAGATAGCCTATAATATAATATATGATAGCCTAAGTAATTGTAAAAGTAAAGGGGGGTTG
>NW_027360482.1:166116-194046 GCF_012295235.1 Primulina huaijiensis
ATATATAGTCTACTTGCCATTTCTTTTTTAGTCTTTTTGACGAATTATCGCTGAATGGAACAAAAACAAGATAAAAAATGAAATATGTACAAGTTAAGGGACTAAAAATATTATTTCTTCCTGATTAATTACTTTTATTTATACGGTGTGTTTAGTACAAAAAGATTGCTCAGAATTGTGGTGGTTATTCTTGTAAAACCAGTGTTTTTTTAGCTTTTTTAATAAACCTAGTGAATCTACTATCCAAAGGACTAGGTGACATTAACTCAAGGAAACTAAACCCACGTCTCCCCCTTGTTTTCGACATCATATCAATATTTTTTATGTCATATTAATATTTTCTGATGTCATATCAGCGTTTTCCAGTATCATATCTATTTTTGGGATACAAATAAGAGTTGATTTTTAAAGTAATAAAGCTATTTATTTTTTGCCCAACTTCCTTGATGCAAATCACAGCCCTGCACTAAGCTAGGAGATATTTTTGATAACCTCGTGTGGTCCGTATTTCTAGAGTCGATGAAACACATCTCCACCACATTTAACCCCAACTTGCGCCTTCAATTTCCCAGTACTGATACCCATCTTGCAAATATGTGAGTGCTGGGCTCTACCCTTTTGAAAAAAACAGATTGTTTTTTTTTTTTGGTTAAAAATGATGCAGCTTGTAAATATTATGCTAGTTTCCAAATTTGTTGATACCAAGGGAATTTGACAGCAGAATGCAAGAAATGGTGATGAATGGAGGGTCCTAGTTAGCTAACCAACCTGCCTCATTGGATAGAAGCCGCGATAAATAAATAATGAGTCGCGATATTCAGTAACCAGATCACACCAAATAATTTTTCAAAAGACTTCTTATTATATGTATACTCGGATATGATTAAATTCTTCAAATTCAAAATTTATTTCTGTTTGTTCTCCGATATTCTATCATGAGATACATATTTGGTTGACTGCTTGATTAAAACAAATTAGCTAGGTAAGATCCACTTTGTCTATCAAAACTTACATCTATATATATAAGATCAAATCAGATAGTTTCATCAGGCAGATCCAAATCAAGAAGGAATGCAATGACACAATTACTGGATGATCAGTATGTGCTGTAGACTCGAGCGCTCGAATCAAAACCGAAACCATTTTCAAGAAGTTGGAATCAAACCAGTTTTTCAATTCTCGAGCTGTTTTCAATATTAAGGACCAATTGTGAGTCGTTTTTCCTTTTAGTTGACATCACTTGCAATGAAAGATAGGATACTAAATTAATCCATGCAGCAGTTCAAATATGTATAATCTGTCGGCAAAATGAATTAAATGCATGACGAGAAATTGAATTGAATGAATGATTGGTGGCAGGGACAACACGTTGAGTTTTTATTGAAACTAAGAATACACGTTTTTAAGGCATCTTCATGCGGACAAAGAGCTCTATAAATAGAGCTCTCCTCCTTCATTCTGAAATAATCCCTTCTTCGAGTTTTTTCCTCATCTAATAGTATTTGAGTGCTTAGTTCTATAATATTTGTGAGCCATTTTTTTGTCCTGTATTAATAGAGTATCTGTTCTCTTTAGAAATACAGTGAGTGAGTTGTACACCATAAAATATTATAGTGGAATTTTTTAAATATCGAGCGTGGTTTTTACCCTAATAATTTTTAGGAGTTTCCACGTAAATTTCGGTATCCAGTTTATTCTTTATTTTCATATATTATTATCTCAAGTTGCCGCACTTGGGACCAACATAATTTATCCTATATATAATATATTTTAGGGCGAATTGCCTTCATATTTTCTTGAGAGGGTTATCTTCATAATTAATTTTAAATAATCTAATCCAATAATGTTACTGTAATTATGTTAATGCGATATTGAAAATATTCACACGACTCATGTAACCATATATTATTTATTTTGAAATAGATATGTTTGAAAACGATATTAGAAAAATCTTAACCTAATTAATACGCTTACTTATATGATAATATTTCATAAAATATACGGGATGATGAAAAATTCTTGTTGAGTCTCAACTTTCAAATATTATGTATTTTCGTTTGGTATGATCGATAAAACAATAATTGATTACATATTTTTGTTTCATCCGACGTAACATCATCTCAAACTCTACAAATTATTAGAGTTATAAATATTTTGTTATTCATAAATAATAATTTATCATAAATCTGATGTCACGAATCAAACAATATAACATGGTTTTAAATAAAATATATTCCGAATGTAGTTAGAGTTAAGACACTAGCTTGTGTCATCCCAATTCCCAAGCACAATTTGTTGTCAGACCATCACACGCTGTGCTGTGACACTTTGGTGATTTTCTTGCTGTCCGGATTAATCTTGAAGCAGCTCGTACATTATATACTGCAGCGTGCATGCAGATCTTTAACAAGCACACATTTGCACCAACTCCTGTGACATACTTCTTCACACATCAATTCCTATCCACTCAATTATATTAGTTACCTGTATATGGTTTTTTTATATGTAAATAAAATAAAATAAAATAAAATAAATCATCCATATTCATATTATAATAATTCAAATTATATTGTAAAAATTGATTAATGAAATTAAAAATACAGTCCATGTTCTGGCATCGATCCCATGTCTTTGCTGCCATGCCAGAATGTCTGTTTTTTTTTAAAAAAATTATTATTAATAATTCAATTGTTTTGACAGAAGCAACGTCTAGGAAAAAGTATCGACCAAAGTCATCTTCATCTGAAAGTCGTGACTTGTGACTGGCGACGTTTCATGAGTTGCATTATGCGCTTTGTTTGTTTTTCTTTGTAATTTGGTAGCGACTTTTAGTTCTGGTATTCTTGCCTTCTTTATATGATTCTTGACGACAGAAACTGGCTTGAATTGGCAATTCTATTGCACCACATTTGACATAACGGGTTCATATTACCTCCAAATTTCAACTTTGAATTTTCCTCGCCCATCGGGACAGGGTTTAGTTTTTAAATTTCATCGAAATTATAGAAAAAAAATTCTGGAAGTGTATATTCTTACCTTTTAAATAACTAGTTAATAAATACAGTAAGGGATAAATAATTATATGTAGTTTGATTGATTAAATTTATAATCAACATAATTTTACTTTTCTAATAATTAATTAATAAATATAGATAAAAGTTATAATATATTAACCGTAATACAGAAATTTTAAATTGCAATTATTTGATTGATATAAGAAATAAATAGTGTATGGATAAATTATAATTACAACTAAACATTTCATTGGATGAGATTAGTGCCTTCTTGACTACAAAACTTTACAACATAATTCCATGACGAGAGATGCATTCAAAAATATTGTTGTATTCACAAAAAATTTAGTATCATTTTTTAAAATTTAAATCACGTGTTAAAAACACCTTAGCTTGGCAATTAAACTCGTGAAAATAAATATGCTTAACTTTTGAATTTTAAAGGGTTAAATTTTGACGAGAAGGTGATATCGCACTTTGAAGTACAAAAATGTTTTAAAAACCAAAAAATTAGAAATATTTCCTAATGGAATAATAATAATATTAGGTAACTATCATATTCTATATTGGGTCCGTAATTTGACTCGATGAGTTTGAGGTCAAAAGTTGAATTTATTTATCTTGTCCGGTGGAACAACACAATACAAGCAATTTGAGAATCCACCAACTTTACTCGATGTTTAAATACCTACATCCGTTTACGTAGGCCGAAGAATTTCTCGAGTCAACTAAATATTATTGACAAACACTTATGTTAGACGAGACAGATCTCTTATTTGGGTCATCCATAAAAAAGTATTACTTTTTATGTTAAGAATATTAATTTTTATTGTGAATATCGGTAGGGTTGACCCGTCTCAGATATTAAGATCCGTGACACAGTTTCACATGAGACCCACTCAATATTATTTACACGGTGGTTATAAAGTTAACAATAAATTATCGTAAGTACTAGAAAAATAGTATATACACTTTTAACGAAATGCAACACTGATACGACCATTGACTCCTCACGTCTCAAAATTCCCACAACCTTAAATACACAAAATACTGCATATTCTTACACTAATTCGCCTCAAATGGACATTCCCCGCCAACCAATTCATGTCCTCATCTTCCTATGTTTAACTCTCTTTTCTCACATACGACCTGGCCTCGCAGATGATCGTATCGCCCTCCTCCGACTACGTGCCTCCGTCCGTGGTCGCACCTTTCGATGGAACACAGCTGACACCACCCCATGTACGTGGGAAGGCGTAAAATGTGATGACAAGACTAACCGTGTGGTTTCCCTACGTCTTCCGGGCAGTGGCCTAATCGGGAACCTGCCATCGAATACCATTGGCAATTTGACGGAACTCAGAGTCCTCAGCCTCCGCCACAACGCCCTTTCGGGTCCGATTCCTTCTGATATAGCTTCATGTTCTCAATTAACTGATCTTCACTTGCAAGGCAACAGCTTTTCGGGTGAGATTCCAGAGATTTTCTTCACTTTGACCAATCTTTTACGTTTGGATTTAGCAAGAAACGAGTTTTCAGGGGATCTGCCATCCGGTTTTAATAGCCTAGTAAAGATAAGAACTTTGAATTTAGAAAACAACCAGTTCAATGGATCGCTTCCTGATTTGCACAGCCTCAGTAATCTCAGACAGTTCAACGTTTCTTTTAATGGTTTGATCGGTTTGATTCCACGGAGTTTTCATAAATTTTCTGCTCAATCATTTCTTGGAACTTCCCTTTGTGGTGGACCTCTTGTTTCTTGCTCCAAAAACAGGATGTCAGGTGAAGCAGTAGCCGGGATTATTACAGGATCAGCTATTGGATTTCTTCTAATTCTTATGTGTGTACTCATTTTACGGAGAAAATACAACAGTAGAAAAACAATCCCAAGGATACCACCTTCCCCGATGAAGCCATCGGGCTACAAGCCCTGGAATTCAAAGTCTATAGCAATGACAGAAGAAAACAGATCAAACAGTACATTTTCTGGCCGAAGCCCTTCAAATGAGAGATTCAAAATCGTCAACAAGAATGGTGGGCTCGACGGATTCGTGTTTTTCGATGGGAAAACTTTCACTTTACAAGAACTGTTCCGGTCTTCGGCTGAGATTTTTGGAAAGGGGAGCGTTGGATCAACGTATAAAGCGTATTTAGACACTGGATTTCAGGTTATTGTGAAGAGGTTGAAAAACGTAAGTGTTTCAGAGAAAGAATTCAGGTCGAAAATCGAAGAACTGGGATCATTGATTCATGAGAATTTGTTGCCGGTAAAAGGGTATTATTATGGCAGAGAAGAGAAGCTTATCATCTACGAGCCTATGTCGAACGGAAGCTTGTATGCTCTTCTTCATGGTTAGCCTCTCTTCTCCATAAATCCTTTTCTTTAAACTTTCATCCTGCCTAATATCTTTCTCCCGTTGAGTAAGCACAGAAACGCTAACGAACACTAAATAAATTTAAGGGTTGAGTTTAAATTTATCGATATATATCACTATACACTAGAAAAATTTCACGTTTCCTTGCTTGTTTTATGCTTACCATGGACTTAAAGAACCCGATCACATGTATACATGTTTCATCATCAGGAACCAACAAGCAGTCACTTTCTTGGGAAATCAGGCTAAGAATCGCCCTCGGTACAGCCCGTGGGATCGAACATCTCCACTCCAGCAGCCCCCGAACCACGCATGGGAACATTAAATCATCCAACATCTTCCTAACAAACTACTACAACCCTCGAATCACTGAATTTGGCCTCACACAACTCGTTCCTCCGGCATCCGCCACAAACGGTTATCGAGCCCCGGAAATAATCGGCACACGCAATGCCACACAGCCTGCGGATGTGTACAGTTTTGGGGTCATACTGCTCGAACTTCTGACGAGCAAATCACCCGAAGAGGCGTTGGCTAAGGAAGGGATCAAACTGGCGAGTTGGGTGGAATCTGTTGTTGAAGAGAAGTGGACAATTGAAGTGTTCGATCCCGAGTTGCTTCGGTACGAGAATCTCGAGGAACAAATGGTGCCGCTTTTGTATTTGGCGATTTCTTGCACGTCGCGGTATCCGGAGAAGAGACCATCCATTGCTGAGGTCGTGCGGCGGATTGATGAAATTTGTGGCGGAGAAGTAGAATATTAGTGTTGATGTTCTTTTGTCTTGTAAAAATAACAGATGCATGGTTTATATGTATGTCATTGATTTATTAATGATCAGGTATTTCTTCTATATTTTTAATGATTTTTGTGAAATTTATAAATCCAAAAATATTTAATTTAGAATTTTATAAAAGTTTAGTATTATTCAGTTTAAACAATTGTAGGGTTAAAAAAAAGTAACGTAATATCCAAATTTGATTTTTAAAAACTATATAAAAATTTAGAAATATTAAAAATGTCAATAGAAATGAAAGAATTGAAGTTTAAGATACAATTATAAAATATCAAAAATTATCTATTCAACTAAAATATTTGAATGAACATTTGATCGAGAAATATCTCAAACTTGTATACTCACTTTCATTTATATTAAAATAATATATATACAAATAATAGTTAATTCATTCTTTTCTTCTTCCCATGTTTTTCTATTTCTTCGGACTTTTAAAAACACATCTTTTCTATTACTGACTATATTTTAAAATCAAATTTATGAACATTATTCATTTTATTTTTTGAGTTATGAACACAAAATCTAGCGAAATTTAAATTCTATTTATTAAAAATTTAATTACTCTACCTTATAACAAAATATAATATTTTATTGATCCCTAAATTGAAAATAATAATTATTTTTAATAAATAAAATTTTGTTTATATTAATTATTATATCACATTTTATATTATATATTATTATTATTATTATTATTATTATTATTATTATTATTATTATTATTATTAGGACGATATGATTTGAAGCTCACAGGATAAATCACTAATTACTGATGTCAAGAGACTGGACTTAGTTTATATCTAAAAATAATTACTAATTACTGATGTCAAGAGAATTTGAGAAAATCGCATTTGTTAAACGCGCTAACAGCTAATTCCATGGCCACCCTGGTCTCCTGTAAACTTCCATGGCCTTTCTCCCTTGGATTTTCCTTCGAATTTCCAGCATCTCTTTTCAAGTTTTTCTCAACCCGTGTCATTGATTTGCTAGATTCATCGCATTACTTGTTGCAAATATCCTGCTTCAAATTTATTTCCTCAATTGAAATCCCATTTTTTGTCTAATTTCCGGTAGTCTTCTTCTAGCTATATACTATTCTTTCACACGCTTGTTTAGCTTTAATTTCGCTGCGTTTTCAAGGTTTTCGGCCTTTGAATCTTTGCTTCTTCTTTTTTTGCGCTTTTCAAATTCCGGAAATTGGAAGAGAATGGATGATGTGAAAGATAAGATGAAGGGATTGATGAAGAAAGTCAACAATCCTTTTTCATCTTCAAATTCTAGCAAATTCAAAGGCCAAGGTAGAGTTTTGGGCTCTTCTTCAAGTCCCGATCAAGTTTTATCATCATCTTTGTCTAATTCCAAGGCTTTACCTCAAAAGACGAATAATATTTCTGAACCTTTACCACGAAAGGTAAGCAATAGTTCTGAGCAGAAACTAGAGAATAAGAAGCCTGAAATATTGGCGAATAAGAATAGGGACGAGAAGGATGGTAATGGGTTTGATCCATTTAATTCGTTGATCACTTCTGGGAGAAGGAATCCGCATGGTTATTCTTTGAAAGTGTTTGAATGTCCTGTTTGTAGCAAAGTGTATAGCTCAGAAGAGGAGGTTTCTGCTCATGTTGAATCTTGTTTGAGCAGTTCAGATTTGAGTAATGAGAATGGCGGCGAAGAATTGGTGGGCGGTGAAACCCGGCTGCAGGATTGTGTGAGTGCATATGTATCTGGGAAGCCGAAGGATAGTTCGATGGAGGTGGTGATGAGACTTTTCAAGAATGTGGTGGTTGATCCGCAAAATGCAAAGTTTAGGAAGATAAGGTTGGGAAATCCTAAGATAAAGGAGGCGATAGGGGATGTTCCGGGAGGGATTGAATTGTTGGAATGCATTGGGTTTGAGTTGAAAGAAGAAGGTGAGGAGATGTGGCTTACGATGGAAGTTCCTTCCGAGTATCAGCTTGGTTTAGTCAAGAAAGCTATATCTTTGCTGGATCCTAAGAAGGATGAGGAGTTACTATCCACTGCTCCTGCTAAGATCGAGGAAGACCTTCAGCCGCAGAAGGTCGATAGGCAGGTGTAACTCCAATTCATCACGTATTGTGTTTCACATTTTAACAGCATTTGCTTAAATTATTTTGTAAAATATAGTGTCAGCTGCCTTTGCTTTTCGGTACAGCATATATCATGAGAATTTTGTGTCTTTTTCTTTGTGATCGTTGTTAAGGATCGTAACCGTGCAAGCCCGGGAATTACTGATAGTTCTCACTTATACAGACAGATGAAGACTGCAATATCAAAGAAATCTAACTTGTGGTTTATCAGAAGTTGGCACTCCTTTCTGTGTTATATGGAGTGTATATGCGTGTAGATATTGATAATTTATCAACAAACAGAAAAGATCTTGATTTCAGTTGTATCGTTCATGATCTCTTTAGCATTTAGGAGGATCGTATGGTTTCACTCAGAAGCTATGAAGGAAGAGCAGACTATGTGATACATACATATACCTAAGAGCATTATTTGATAAACTTTATTGGATGACCTAGTAAGAACTGAAAGAAGAAGCTTCTGAAGGGATGGAATAGAAGCTTCTGAAGGGATGGAATGAGCTGCATTTTCTTTGAATTTTTCTCTCTTGTTTGCTGACTCGAGAAAAAAATACTTATATTTTGATGCATGCTATCTGAAAGAAACATCTTTTCTACTATCATAAGATTCACTTGCTATTAGTGAATTTTACAGCAAGTGAATTTTACGGGTTCTTGTTACAATAAGCTAATGGCAAACAAACTCTCATCTCTCATACACATCACGTTAACTTAAATGCACTATATTGTTAATAATTATCATCAGTTGAATGAATTGTAGCCAAGAACAAGATGCTACAACTTCAGTTGGCTTCTGTGTCAATTTATATGTTTGCTTGTTATTGTATT
Organism: Primulina huaijiensis; assembly: GCF_012295235.1. NCBI lineage: Eukaryota > Viridiplantae > Streptophyta > Magnoliopsida > Lamiales > Gesneriaceae > Primulina > Primulina huaijiensis. The sequence continues at coordinate 175,233 of NW_027360482.1, forward strand.
TAACATATTTCGCTTTTTAATGGTTCTAATGCTACGTATTGATGTGGCACCAGGTGGATTAGATGCTATTGTATTAAAAATATATGCATGTATACTTAGTCGAATAATCAATGACTCTATCTAATTTAAATGGATCTTGATCATCTGTTCGGAATCTTCTTTCATTGAATACTAATTAGAAAGATCAAAAGTCGCTTTTCCTATGTTAAAATCATTTGCATGGTTTTGGTTGCTTTATATTTCTATGAATATCCATAGTTCAGATTATATTAAAAACCTTATCTGTTCAAACATATGGCAGCATCAATTAATGTCACATTAAGACATTAGTCTCTTCTTTATTCATGCTTTTGAGGAAAGAGTTCTCATTATTGAAATGGATGAATCTTTAAGTGCTTATTAAATTTTAATTTTAGAGCTAAATTTAGGATGTTTCCGACTTTATTCTTCTATAACTGGCTGCATGATATTGCATCGGTAATTTTTCTTCCCTTGTCCTCCGATAATATGTCACGCAATTTAAGGAATCTGCTCTTACCAGTTCTCTGTGTTCTCATGTAATTAGGTCCGAGTGTTCTTTTCTGTCCCTGAGAGTGTAGCCGCAGAAATTGAGCTCCCTGATTCATTTTACAACCTTTCGGCTTTGGAATTGAAAAGGGAAGCAGAGATGCGGAAGAAGAAATTGGAAGATTCAAAGCTTTTGATCCCTAAATCTTACAGGGAAAAGCAGGCAAAAGCAGCAAAAAAACGGTACAAGAGAACTGTCATTAGAATACAATTTCCTGATGGAGTGGTACTTCAAGCCATTTTTTCTCCATCAGAACTTACTGGCGCTCTGTATGAGGTTAGTCCTCTGATATTATGGTGTTATGTACATGAATCTTAAAAGTTAATTCTTGGTTTCAAATCTGTTATTCCCTACACATGAATTTCTTTATGAGATGTTTGAACTTTCCGGGTATAATTTAGTTTGATATGATTAACTCACAGGCCTATATCTGAAATCACTGTATTCTTGTAATTAATGTTGTAATAATACCTGTTGATTTTGTAGACGAAAATAAATAGGAGCATGTTGTATGATTTTGACCTCAAATTATCAAGTCTGGTTGTTCTAAGATGAAGGTATTGCCTTTCGCAAATTTATTTCGGTTAATAAACAAACAACACGTGGTTGCACTATTTGTTGTCTGCATGTAATATACTTCATCTTATTCTACCGACATTTGGTTTTTACACTAGTTTGTGAGCTCTGCACTGAAAGAACCAAGCTTAGAATTCGAGCTGCTACACCCAGTTTTGGTTAAACGGCGGGTAATCCCACATTTTTCGCCGGCAGGAGAGAAAACCGTTACACTTGAAGATGAAGATTTGGTTCCTGCGGTCCTTATCAAGTTCAGACCCATCGAGACAGACGCCATCGTGTTCACAGGTCTCTGCGATGAACTCCTCGAAAAAATCGAGCCCCTTGTGCCTGATTCAGCCGTCCCCCCGTTGTAATCTCTACAGATTTCTCCATTTAAGAAACAAAGATCAACCTTTTTTTTTTGTCTTCCGATATATTTAACTCCACGGTTTTCAATTATTTTGATGATCAATGCGGGTGTAACAAGTCTATTGTAATGCGAATAAAGATATTTTTTATTAATATATCGATTAATTAGATCTTTCAGATTTTTGGCCAACAAGCGATTCGAAAAAAGGCCAGCTTGAACATTGTTTAAGAAAAATAACTTCATGGTTGAGAGGGAGTTCTGGGATTGGGCAATGATTTGAATTTTGAAGAAATGAAGGGGTAAAATAAATTAGGATCTGATGAGGGTGAGTGCATGCAAGTGGAGCTAGTTTGGTTTGCGGGGCATGACAGATGACAAGTGAATGGAATCCAGCTATCTTTATTCACATCCCCGCAACCTCGTGTCTCGCGAAATCTTACTCCCACTCCCCAACCCGGCACGCTGATATATGGAACCCCACGGGGTCAAAATCATAATTTTTTCAGTCCAAATCCGAACCTTCATTCGTCATCTTCGATGTTACGAATCATCAATCGAACACATAAAGAAAAGGAAAAAAATAATCTTGACCGTCGGATTTCTGACACACCCAACTCCCTCTTTTTTTTTTGGGGTATTTTAACTCCTCTTGTTTTTGTGTACGTGTGTAATGTTAATATGTTATACTCTAAATGGCACGAATACAGTAAATTCAGAATAAATGTGTGTTGTTACACTTCACTCACTCTGTAATTAAGTGTACCAAGCTTGGGTGTTGGCATTGCGATTTCCTTCGTCAAAAGCATGCCACTCCCCCTTGCTTTTTCTTTGTCTAAAGCTATTTTCTTGGTGCCGTTCTCTTTGGGGTCTTGTGATAGGGGTAAAAGATTCGATTTTTGGAGTTCAAGAGGAAGAAATACTGGGAAACGGTTCATGGGTTTATTGCTTCTTGTTCTTCTCTTTCTGGTTTCTGCTTCTTCTGCTGATGAAGGTTTGTGCTTTTTCTTTCTTAACTTGCTTGCGTAAACTGTTCTGTGTTTTTTTTCCTTTATTTGGTTTCGTTTTGCTGATTTTTTAGTTCTCTTGTCCTTTGCGTATCGCTTATCCTTGAATGCCACTCTTATTCCTTAGTCATTCGTTGTCATTTGGCATTTTTGTTCTGAGAAATATTGTCCTGTATTCATTTAACTAACTTTAGTTTAGTATGATTTTGGTGGGAGTTACGCTACAGTTAGTTTATTTATGACTGTATTAGGGTATTATGCATTTATGCACTGCTAATTATAGAAATTTGTACATGTGGAATTTCTTGGAAAAGTTTACTTTTGCTATGGACATTTTTCTCGAATAAAAACCTCCAATGTGTCCTGGTCAGATTTGAATTTTTTTTCTATTGCTAAACAGCTTAGATTGTTTTCTGTTTAGACATATAAAGTGCATTATAGCTTTAAATAAATTTGGGCAGAATTATTTCTCCCAGTTTGGTCCTATTCATGTCAGTTTCGGAGTCATTTTGTCATTTTTATATATTAAAATATGTCAGCAAGTGACAAATCGCTGACAGTGCAGTTCCATATTTTAATAGATGAATCTGCATTTGTGTTTCATTTTTACGCACATGGGATACGTCCATATGTTTGATATTTCTTTCCTGTACAGCAGTGCAGGTGCTTTCATGTATGTTTTTTTTGTACACATGCTGCGGCAATAATTGAAGTATCAAAATAGTGAGGCAATCTGGGATGTTGCCCATGATATTTGTTGAAATTTCATAACAAAAGTCTGTTAATTTTTTACATTTTTCCTTCTGAAAAGGACGGCATCCTTGATCCTAGTGTGGTGAACTTTCTAGGGGTTATGAACTTTCTTGTGCAAAAGTATATCACTGCCCGCAATTGGAGTGAGAACATTAAGTAAGTTTGAAGTTTGGTCGATAATGACATGACCAGTTTCGTGAAAAATCTCAAGGATACAAGTTGTTTATTTAATGAAATCAGTTAAAGAAATCAATTGAATCGAGTATTTTACACCATGGATAAATCACCAGCTAGTTTATGTCTTAAAGTTGATCACAGATATAAAAACACATTGCTTTAATTGGAGGATATATCTTGGACACTGTGTCTGTGCAATATATGAAGAAGATGGTGTCATTGTGTGCTAAGTATGTTTCTCTGAAGAAATGCAGTTTGGAAGAGATTTCTAGTTTCAGCCTTCAGTCCTTTTAACCATTCTAATCTTATGCTTTAGAACGAATTGACTAGGAGTTTTCTTGGAAAATGTTGGCTGTGATAATTGTTGATATTACGAGGTGGATAATAGGTTTCCGGATTTTGTTTATTCCTCTGTTATTCTGCTCTGGCGCACTGGTTCTGTCATTAAAATTGCATTTCCATAATTCCATTTTCCAAACTTGTGTAATTAAGCATCGGGCTCGGCCCTTAGATGCTGCAATCTTGTCTTTTTAATCATTATTTTTTAGTTAGTGAATAAATTCTTATCACACTCGCAAAGTTTTTCACTTGACAAAATTATTTTTTCTTGAATTTTCTATTTCCCTTCATATATTATTAATGTACAATTAAGAATGTATGGTCTTATTCATTGGACTGATAGCTTGTACATCTGTTTTGAAAAGAATTTTGAATGATCTGCTTAATGATATTGCATCTTAAGGCAATTTTTTTAGTATTTTACGCTGTGGTACTTTTTCCAACTCAAATTGGCTGATCATTTGAAACATCTCAAATCTTATACTTTCAAGCTCAACTCTAGATTTGAGATAAACTGGTTCCACGCTTGCCTCCAGTGACGGAATCAATATCCCGACTAAAGGGGTGGAACTTAAAAAATAAAGATTTTTTCAAACATGGTGGTCAAATCACATTTGCCACTTATGTTTTCTTAGAAAAATATACTCTCGACTACAGGAAAATTGTGCTATGGATGGGGAGACTGCTAGCTTTTCCTTTTTCCGCCAGCACTTCCCTCAGTTAATTATTTTAGTCCATTGTCTTTGTCTCTAGCCAAGTTCGTTATGTCTTTATTTCTTATCTTCAGGGGCTTTCATTGGCGTGAATATCGGCACAGCGCTATCTGACATGCCAAATCCAACTCAAGTGGTGGCCCTTTTGAAGGTTCAGCAAATCCGCCACATCAGGCTTTATGATGCTGACCGAGCCATGCTACTGGCACTTGCGAACACTGGAATTCGGGTCACCATATCCGTGCCAAATGACGAGCTTTTAGGCATTGGGCAATCTAACGCCAGTGCAGCAAATTGGGTTTCTCGCAATGTTCTTGCACATGTCCCTGCCACCAATATCACTGGAATAGCTGTTGGATCTGAAGTCCTTTCCACTCTACCAAATGCAGCTCCAATCCTAGTCTCTGCCATTAAATTTATCTACTCTGCACTTGTAGCCTCTAATCTTGATTCCCAAATCAAAGTTTCTACTCCACATTCTTCTTCTATAATCCTCGACTCATTTCCTCCCTCCCAAGCTTTCTTTAACCGTAGCTGGGACCCTGTAATGGTCCCATTGCTGAAGTTTCTACAGTCCTCAGGATCGTATCTTATGCTTAATGTTTATCCATATTATGATTACATGCAATCCAATGGTGTGATTCCATTGGATTATGCTCTGTTTCGTCCTCTTTCTCCTACCAAGGAAGCCGTAGATCCTAACACACTTTTACATTACACCAATGTCTTTGATGCAGTTGTTGATGCGGCATATTTTGCAATGTCTTATCAAAACTTTACGAACATCCCAATTGTAGTGACTGAAACTGGTTGGCCTTCCAAAGGCGACTCTTCTGAGCCAGATGCCACTCTTGAAAATGCCAATACTTACAACAGTAACCTCATCAGACATGTTCTTAACTCGACGGGTACCCCAAAGCATCCTGGGATTGCAGTTAGCTCGTACATTTATGAACTTTACAATGAAGATCTTCGAGCTGGGCCAATTTCGGAAAAAAACTGGGGGCTCTTTAATGGAAATGGTGTTCCTGTTTATATTCTCCACTTGACCGGTTCGGGAACAGTTTTGGCAAATGATACTACGAATCAGACATTTTGTGTTGCAAAGGAAGGTGCTGATCCGAAGATGATACAGGCAGCGTTAGATTGGGCTTGTGGTCCTGGAAAAGTTGATTGCTCTATTCTTGTGCAAGGGCAACCATGCTATGAACCAGATACAGTTGTGGGGCATGCATCATATGCTTTCAATGCGTATTATCACAGAATGGCTATGACTGATGGAACATGTAACTTCAATGGAGTAGCCATCATCTCTACCACTGATCCAAGTATGCCACCAAAACTTTTTCTCATGTTAAACTTCGACAGATTATATTGATAAAAACACGAATAAATTAGTTAGTTACTATTGACACTGATTTTTTGTATATGTTTTCTGGTGCAGGCCATGGCTCTTGCATTTATCCGGGAAGGTATAAAATGATTCTTCCTCCAAAGAAATGCCAAATGTAATATGCTTCTACTGAATTTTTTCTCAACATGTCAATCTTTTTCTTGCAGTGGCGGAAGAAATGAAACCTTTGTAAATGGCACCACTCTTGTTCCTACCAATTCCACGACATCGGGTTGCAATTCACGACATTTCCGTCAAGAAAATATTTATGTTCGTGTTATAACCGTTTGGTTTGTACTCTGGTGTGCCGTATATTTGTAGTGGTATTTAGAATTCTGTCATGGTATTTTTGTAGTTAAACTGTAATGCCTAGAGACAGTTGGTTTTGTCTTCATTTGACAATTCGAGCACACCACCCATTTTTGTTCACTCTGCGAATTTAAGGGTGGGCAACATCGAGTGGGAAATGGTTGGATGACAAGTAAAAGTCAACTGATTCCTTAATTTGTGCAAATAATTCAAGTTGATCATTTAAATTGATTGATGCAACTATCTCTTGGTTCAAGTGTGATGTACGTTCTCGTTGAACTTTCTCTAAATTTAAGGATGATGCATTTGCATAAATTTTTGGATCGTAGTGTCTCCTTTTGCTCTGTCGAAAACGATAAGATTTAAAATTAAGATTCGATAATGGCATTGTATCTAGGATCTTTCCCAAGTCAACGATGATGTTAGTACGTTGCATTGATATTTGAACACTTGTAGTTCTTGTCGAAATAAAATATAGTAGCCGATCCTTTGCTACTTGATCGCAGAATAGACTCGCATGTTCTATGCTGAGCCAAATTCGAGTTCTTATCATGCAAGTTATAATCAGGTTCTACTACTTATTATACCGTTGTAATAAAACAATGGAAAAAAACAAACACATAAAAGAGTTTATTCAGCAGTTTTACAAGATAAAATTCGGATGGCAAGAATCACATTCAAATCCTTACAAGATAAAATTGGAATGGCAAGAACCACATACAAATCCTTCGGAACCCACAAGCGTCAGCTGTGAGCCAGCATGTTCATTACAATATGGCTTATTACAAAAACTGCATTTTGGAAGCTCGAGCCAACAATTCAAGCACAAAGAATCCACACAAGCTGCTTCTTCGAGTTCATCAATACCGTTGAAGCAAATTCCGCATTCTTTGCATCTCGGAATGCAAAGATCGCATCCCCTACATTTCTTCTCACAGACGAGTCGAGGGCAGTCGAAAACCATTCTTACTTCATCGCATATTGGACATACATCCACATCGATTGAGTGATAAGTCTCTTCGTGCAAAAGGGTGGGGAGTTTCTTGTGATAAAAGATCTTGGATTGGTTTGGTCTCGATTTAAGGTTTGGGTTGATTAGCTCTTGAAGAGTTTTGAGTTCTTGTTTGTTGATGCCATAGATGCCGTTGATTCTGAGACAGTTTAGAATGGGATTTGTTTGTGTGAGGAATCTTACTGCTGTGATGATTCCTTCTGTTGATAAGTTTGTGCAGGATGGTACATAAAGCTGCAAAAATAAACTTCGGAGTGATGCAAAAATATATGTACAAGGAGCATATGGTATAAAATATAGTAGGGGAAGGTTAAGTATTCAATCCCTTCAAAATAAATTAATAGCACACAAAAAATAGTTGAAAAATCTATGTTTGGGTAAAATCACTTCATGTTTCATGCATTCGGTGATGTGTTGACATGAGATTAAAGCTAAATAATGAGAAAAACAAGTCTTATGAAATCAATAATGGAGACAACATATAAAATAACTCCGGACCAAAGGCTAAACCTTGCTGATACAAGAATTTTGTGCCACAACCCTCAACAACCCATCATCTGTAATCTTCACGCAGTTCAATAGAGCCAGAACTTGCAACCGTCCTTTCGCTTTCAACGCTATTCTCATAAGAATGTCATCTGAAATACCAAAATTCAAAGGCCGGTCCACAACGAGTTGCATCCATGGTAATATGTCGTTGTTTATGGCATCTCCAAGTGATCTGCAGACTTGGGACATGGACAAAAGTTCAAACAGAGGAAGATAAGTTAAAACAAAGAAGATTGCTTCATGGGGGGATGATCTTTGTTCTAAACAATTGCTCTGTCCATTGTTCTCTTCCATTCGTATGATTTCTTGGTTCTTGGTTTGCTTGAATGGAAATTTTTTAGGGGTTGAATTCAAAGATTTGATTCCACAAAAGGAATTTAAGCAAGTATTAGGAACAGAACGAGGATGACAAGGGAAGTTGAACGCAAGATATTATTGTGGAAGTTTCATAGATTTATATGGAATGTAGCGATTGTGGCTGGGAGTATGGCGGCATATTAAGTAACAAGAAAATCAGACCCTTCATTTTCTTGGTCGAAGTTACATACGTACCCTTCAATTTGTTTAGAGCAAATGAGAAAAATGCCCCTACAGGAGGAGCTTGATGCTAATATTCAACACAAGCATCTCCATTAGCAAAATCTCGAACGAATGTTCACCAGAAACAATAAAATACAAGATTAATATGCCAATTACTAAACAAAAAATCATGGTGCAAATTCGTTTCTTCCATGGAAGACATCATGTATCAATCTGTATGATTCTCAATTTTCAAGAATCGTAAAAAAACAAGTCGGGAATTAACAATTCATCTTCGTGCATCGATATCCAAAGGCTCCACAGCAGTCTTGAAGAGAAGAACATAGAATTTATCTATTGAGAAATACAAAAAACCTCCCAAGGAATGTGTCACATATGAACCAAAGCTCGTTCCGACGATGCAATGCCAAGCTGGACCATATGTAGAGTCAAAATCCTGCAAACCAGCACAAGCTCATTATGTAAGCTAGCTTGTCGCATGAATTAAGTATAAGACAGCTCGATTGATGTTCAAAAAATTCAAGATAGAGATCAGGTTAGTTGAAATTTACAATTGAACCCCGAGCACTCGAAGATTGAAGTTTATTTCTGGGGTGCCATCACAGACTTAAAAGGATAACACTTCAAGATTAATGTTTTCATATTATTACTTCTTCAATCGATTAGATATTAGTCTGATTACAGGAATTTCACGTGCCAAAGAAGGACGGAGGCTGAATAAAACGGTGAGAAATATAGTTCATCTGTGTGTTAATTGAACTATATTTTCATCAATTTTTTGTGTTCAAGAAAATTGATTCCATAACTATATGGATCAAGAAACCAACGGAAAACGAACAAACAGATACCAATAACAAATTCCATTAATTCAAGAAACGCTTCCTGTACGATGTAAAACAGTAAACAATACACAACACTCAGCTCCTTTGGACCAGGCCTTAATTAAGAAAGCCAATAGGGGAATTTTATCAAACTCCCTTTGCACCAAAAAGGAAAATAATCTTCAAAAATTGATGGCATCCATTTTTAACGCATCAGAAAGGAAAAGAGAAGTGTATCATCACCTTCTTGAGCGCAAGGGCGAGGCGTTTACTATCAGGCTTTCCTGAAGGCATGGATTCAAGATTATTTCTTGCTGTTTTAAAGGCGTGATTTTGCAAAGATATGGGCATGTCCGAAGCCCTCAGGCGTATATTCATGCACGCATTTTGCTGTTTCTGATCAATGCCTTTTTTCTTCTGAATCAAACTGTTCAAGAATCTGCTTCTTCTTTCTAATTCCTCCTCTGCTCCCTCCATCTGCTCACTGTGCTTTCTTCATTTATTGTAGTTTTATACATGTACCTTGTGATGTATGGCAAAATAAAAGTGTCTGCTTGTGCTCCCAATGGGCAGAACATGTGAGTGATTACATATATATCTTGTAAGACGGTCTCACAAATCTTTATGTGTGAGACAGATCAATTCTACCGATATTCAAAATAAAAAGTAATATTTTTTCATGGATGACCCAAATAAGATATCTGTCTCACAAAATACGATCCGTGAGACCGTTTCACACAAGTTTTTGTCTTAGACAAATGATCAACACTTCAATTCCTCTTATCGATAATTTTTTTGAACTAGTTTGCACAAAATTTATCAATGTGATTTACCTATTTCTCTGTGATTAGATTATTATCAATATTTTTTTTGAACGAATTCAAACCTAGTTTATTAATATAATTTATTTGACCAACTTAATTTTTAGTTTGTTGACTATCACATTAGCACGAAGATGTTTTACTCACCAAAAAACAACAGATATCAACGTCACTAAAAAAAAAAATAGCTTGCGGTTGGGTGGGAGCCAGGCATAGGTTGGAAGACTAATATTATGGCTCTCGAGGCACTTTTAAGATTTGTTTTTATATTCCTTTTCTAAGCTCAAGAAACTCTAGCTAGCAATATTTAGTTTTAAATTTATTTAAGGCTTAAAATCTTGGGAGTTTTCAAATTTAAAGTTGAAACTTCCATTAATAATCAATGTGTCATTGGGTTTTAGCTACAAGTATTAATAATATATACGATTTTTAGCTCGATTAGGAGCGTTAACCTTCGATTTAAGAATAAGGTGAAATTTAGCTCTTTGATTATTCGTGCGTCAGCCATATATGTTATTGATTGGGTGAGTATATTTATAGCTGTTGGATAATTTTTAATGTATTGTGTAGCCAAGGTTATTGGGTATGGCGTTTGGAGCGGAAAACTATGATTGAATTGCGGGAAATAATGTTCATTGATGATATCAGTTTTTTTTTACCATGATGAAATTCATGATCGTTGTCTTTTAGTGTGATCGCACTGGTAAATTATGTGTGACATGCTCATCCAATAAACGTTGGTAACAAAAATCAAACTCCTAAACATTAGTTAAATATTCATGTTCTTTATCAACTCGGATATCATCTGAATAACATTATAGAAGTACCAATTCTCCCTTGCATAACCTATTGACTTGTCAAAATTGAAAAAAATACTAAAAACGATGTTTTTTTAATTGATAAAATCGTATGTGAATCTCAAATTAATCAAAATATTTAATATCACATATGTGTATATTTTTTTAAAAAATGAAATTTTATATTTACATTACGCGAAAAGAAAATCAAGAAGCACAAGGAGAGAGGTGTCGGGGGAGACAAAAGCAACGACAATCACGGGCAAAATAATAATCATAATAAATCAATGCCTAAAGCTGCTTTTTCCCTCTCAAATTTGTCTCTCTTTTGAAAGTTTGTCTATTGGCGATCGGAAATTCTTTACTTCTCAATTCATGTTTGATGGAGATTTTTTTTTTAAAAAAAAATGAATAATGTAGGACGGACAAGAAATTATAATAGAAAAGATAATTAATTTCTTTTTTATAAAAAAATATCTTTAAATGGAAAGATGGTATTTATAAATTTATTTATTTTTACAATATAATGTAATAAAAAGAAATAATTGTTTCCAACTTAATTATCTACCCATTCCTCCAACAGAGGGGGCCGTCATTGCCATTCCTTGGCTCTGTTTCTCAACATTTCCATGCCATCCTGTAACCAATATCGATAAGTAAATTAATAATAAGACACGGATCCAGTACGTTCTTAAACAAATTTTTTAATTAATTTGTATAAATTTCATTCAAATTATCCAAAATGGTTGAAATTTAAATCGACTAATTTTCGTCATTCTCGACTAAATTTTTGTCAGTTGTTATGAATAAACATATATGTATACACAAAAAATTTGAAATAAGTTACCTAGAGACATGTCGAATCCACGATGTTGAAGCTCACGATATTCTTGACACAGCGCGCACGACTCACAGCAGCAGTGGACGAGGAAATCGTTGCACGGGCTCTCCGGCAGCAAATACTGCTTTCTCAACTTGGACCGATAGAAGCACGAGTATATGCAGCAACATCCCGTCGCAAAGCCAATGAGACCATATAGCCCTCCACTAATTCCACAGCCTAAACTTGGGGGAAGAGATTTATATATATTACAACTTGATATTTAAATCCCACTATAAAATTTATATCATGTTCGCTTAATAATTCTAATTTATTTAGAAATACTAAAAAAATTTGTCCTTAAATAATTTAGTTTCTTTACTTACTAGGGGATCCTTTGTTCACAATCTCAGCAACCTGTCCAAATGTTATACATGGACACCAACATGTCATGCAACCTGAAACAAAAATATATCCATAATTACTATTAAATAATGCACGTGCTTTATTTTTTTGAATTTAACATAAGACAGTATTATAAATACAAGTTATATTATATTATATTATATACACGAATCCTTCTACTAATTTGTTACATATATCAAAATTAAATGATAACTTACAACTACGAACATCGGAGCAGCAGTCACATAGACCGGTGGACCATTTCCCAGGAATACCGCTGCCGTGGGCGTTTAGCGGCGACGGTGAACTCCCTATCGGTTGGATGTTATCTAGAAATGGATAGCTACTTGGAGATTGGACTGGTATTCCCATCACCGGTGGTCGTTGGTCGTAACTTGGTGGTGCTGACGGTGGTGGTTGAGCTTTTGCATCGTAATAATTCATTTTGAAAAATATATATCGATTGAATTGTAAAAAAAAAACGAAAGAATTAATTATAACCTAGATTCATGATAATGAAATTTGTTGAGAGGCACAAGATTTTGTTTATATAGATTTCATTTATATTAATCAACGCGGTTAATATAATATATACTATAAATTGCAGTCCATTAATTTATTTAATTACGTGTGAAATAGAATTAGTCGAGATTGATAGATGCATCCTACACGCATCTTGAATAAATCAGTCAAATGTATAAAAAGTTGAGTTTGAGTAATTAATTTGTTTTGGATATTAAAAATTCAAACAATAAATTAAACACCTCTTTTTTCCACCACCAAAACACAACATTTACTTGAATTTCAATTACTAGAAGAACATAGGTTTTGAATTTAATTTAGTAATCCGAAATTCGAAAAGTAAAATTTCAAACTTAGTTGTGAACAAATTTCTATTCCATATTATTTTGAGTTCCTTATAGTATAAATAATAATATTTCATACGTAGAAATTATTTTGGAATTCATGATATGGAAGGATCAGTCATGCACGTAACCTTTTAAATTTCTAGAGACTAATATTTTATTTTTCACTTTGTGTTAAGTTCCTTTTCCATTTCAATTGCTAGACCAACGATTTTATTTTCTTTTTGTTAAAATTAATATATCGTTTTTAAAATTATAATTATATAAAATTCTATTGCCAGGGAGTGCAAACAAAACATTAAAATTTGTTTTAGAATGAGGATTTATCTCCGATTTCCTCTTATAAAAAACTCTAAACATAATTATAATTATTTTTCATATAAATTAAATTTTAAAAAATAATTAATAATCATAAAGTTTTTAGTTTTTCAATTTTCATTTCAATTTTTTTTAACATGAGTTTTTATTTTAAAAAAAATTTGATTTGACATATATACACACACTAGAAAAATGTACATGTGTTGCACGTGGAAGCGATTTTATTTGAGACAAAATTAATTAATATAATACATAAAAATGAAAATTTTATTTTTTATAAATTCATATTAATCACATATATGAAGTTTGTGTATTTTCACGTATTTATTTTAAATAATTTGTTTTTTTGTTATATCATTTTGTTTGTTATTTGTCTTTTTATCTTAAGTTCATAGTTAATACAAATTTTTTCTCATTACGAAAATAACGATTTTTTGTCTAATCTAATTGATCGAGATTTTTCAGCACAATAATTTATAACAATTAAATATCTTTAAACACAATATTATTGCAAATGTATATATAAAATTTTAATAACAAGTACATATATCGTCCGACAGAAATCGATATATTACAAATCTATCTCAAGAACAATTTTTTAATTAACTTTAACAAAAAGTTGAATAAGTTAATAAACTAAATTGAAATTAAAATAAACAGATGAAACAAATGCAATATAAATAATTTAAATTAAAATAATAAATAAACAAATGTTAGAATCTCGATTAATACACATACCATTTAATCTTATAAAAGCAATCCTTTCGAATGTTTTAAAGAAAAATTGATTTCACATGCATGTATACATATATAATACAGCTCATTGACGTCCCATTCCTCCTTCAACGTATGGAGCCGCCGTTCGCATTCCTTGGTTGTATTTTTCAACATTTCCTTGCCATCCTACACCATTTTCAACATCTTTATTAATAAAAACATACAAACGTCGCTAAAACTGTAGATAATTGTATTATATGTCGACTTTTTCCCAAGAAAAAATTGACATACGTACATACCTAGATGCATGTCGAATCCACGGCTTTTGAGCTCGCGATATTCTTGACACAACGCACACGACTCGCAGCAAAAATGGACAAGACAATCACCGCAAGGAGTCTCCGGCAGCATGTACTGGGCTCGCATCTTCGATCGGTAGAAGCACGAGTATATGCAGGAACATCCCGTGGCCAACCCAATTAGAGCATATAGTGCTCCATTCATTCCGCATGCTGCACCAAATTTTTCATAAAATTTTCTTTTATATTTCCCCTCTACAAATATGTAGATAGAATGTACTTAGATACATATTTTGGTAGAGAACTCGAACTCTAAGTTGGCCCGAAAGTTGAGCGATATTTTTGAGTTCTACATCGATCGATCGGATTTGGATCATGTGCTGTGGCTGAATACACAGCACCTGATGATGTCTATTTTTATACAGTTGATCATCTGATGGACCTCACACAATTTCAGATAAAATTGAAAAATTGTCTGAAGAAACTGAAAAATTGTCTGAAGAAACGAGATGATCAGCTGATCATCTCGTGTAAAAAGTACAAAGCACTGGTGCTGTGTTTTCAGTCACAACAGAGGATCCAAATCCCGATCGATCGGGTGTAGAATTTGAAACACATTAGTAAAATTATTGAAGGGTTACTCAAAAAATTTAAATGTATACACTTACAAGAAGATCCTCGGTCTAAGATATCAGCAACTTGGCCAAATGTTATGCATGGACACCAAAAAGTAATGCAACCTACAAAAAAAATACTATATAATTAGTAAATAGAATTAAAATTAAAATTTAAAAAAAAAATCAAATAATCATTGGGTACAAGTTAAATTTATAAATACATACATTAACGTGTATTATAAACGAAAAATATTGACCTACAATTGTTGATATCGGAGAAGCAATCGCAGAGACCAGTAGACCACGGTCCTGGCGCGATGCCACCACGAACTTTTAGCATTGCTGATTGGGGGCGCTGTGGTTGGATGTTACTGACAAATTGATGGTTAGAAGATTGGATTGGTACTCCCATATCCGGTGGTGGAGGTGGCGGCGGTCGTGGAGGTGAGATTGTTAGAGATTTTTTATGATCCATGATTTCACAATGAAATGGTCCAAAGCAAAAAAAAAAAAAAATACAGGAATATAAAAGTAAATGTGCAATGCAAGGCTAAAATTCGACGTTTGGTAGTTAATTAGTTGTAATGACCAAGCCAAGCGCAAGATTGATACATAGGTGGTACACTTGGCTGGAATTATTAATATTGAGTTGGCCTACAAATTCGTTCATCCTCCGGTTTTTACACATAGGCATGTTTTAGTTTGTTAAGGTACTTTATTAATGTCTTGATAACTTGTGCATTCATTTATTTATAGTTAATGTTTTTTTTAATTGAGATTTGTTACAATTAGGTCTTGAATCTAAGACTTTATCTCAAACAGCTTGGACAAATCTAAGATTTCGATGTCAGATGGACCATACGTTGGCATGAACGGAAGATGAATCAAAGAGATAAGGGCAAATGAGTTAAGAGTTCAATAAGCCAAGCTTCTCCTCTGGGTCACGAAGATCTAACTAAGGAGGAAATTTTAGTGACTGGCTTGAAATGACGAACAAGAAATTTCTTTAAAAACGATCCCCAATCCATTCTGGTGCTATGTACCCCAGGGTTCCACGCAGTCTTGATACACTCACCTTGTCCTCTTTCTTCTTCATCTTGGCTATCCCAAAATCCGAAACCTGGGGGCAGAATCATCCCCTAGAAGTATGTTTTCGTGCTTGATATCACAGTGTAGAACCCACTCTAAGCATTCTTCATGCAAGTATGCTATTGCTCTAGCCACCCCTAGAGCAATCCTGTAACAAATATTCGAATCAAGGATCGGTTTCTTTTTTGAGCCAACAATAGGCATTGTTTCTTGATCCATCTCAGAAGATTCAACCTCAACCTCTTGGAACAAGAAGTCACTCAACGGCCCATTTGGCACATACACAAAAACCCCACATACAATCTAACCCAGTTAAGGTGGTGCATTCGAGAAATAATCGTAACCTCAGCCAAAGAATCAGCATCACCACCACTACTATCATGCAAACGCTTGACAGCTACGACCCGACCATTACTCAACTTTCCCATGTAAACAACACCAAGGCCACCCTTCCCAGTCTCTGTTGAAAAGTTATTTGTGGCGTCTTTAAGTTCAGCGTAGCTAAACCTCCTCGGTCCACCAGAAGGCATAACTTCAAGGCTAATGTCCTGGCCATATCTCTATACTTAATGTACTTTTGCAAAAATGTACAGAAGAAAAACACCCCACTAATAAGCTCAGCTGCAAATAGAGTGCATATAATCAATATATTCCCGGTGTTAGTCTTGGACGCAGTCGGGGGTAAAGGAAGGCTTATTCTCTCCGGACAAATACCCTCCATCAAATTGGTCACGACCGTAGAGTTGGATACATCGGTTTCAGATTCATCGACCCTCAAGAACATGGAGGTCTCTGTCCCTGGTGACCAGTATCCAACAATCATCTTATCTAGTTGTAAAACACAATAATTAGTTCCATCATACTTAAACATGAATCCAAGACAATTGAGAATAGCTAGACACATGGCTTCACATGTAGAAAAATTTGTGGTCCTTGTGTCACTCTGATTCAACCCTCCTGTGAAATTTACAAAATCCAATCTCAGAAACTTGCTCCTCCCAGTTTCCTTAATCGGAATTTTTCGTTCGCACGAGTCACGCGCTACTTTCTTGAATCCAGAGGGGCAAACACAAGAAGTTGAGAGATTTGATGCATCATACATACATATAGAGCTTTCACCACAAGTTCCATGAATTGTACACAGCTTGCCACCCTAAAAGCCATTGTCTTGACTCGAAAAATATTTTAAAATTAAAGTCAAGAACCATATCATGTTTTCGCTTTATCCAGTTGGCAATCTTATGTGTCAGCCACCACTGATAAAATAATGCTAATTCCGTCGGCTAGTCAGCAATTCACGGTCAAATTAACTTACTTTGGTGCAAATTGGACTAAAATAACACAAAAATTTAAGTTACATGACCATAATCTTACTTTATATAGGACTAAATCCAAAAAAAGGTGGAATTTACAAGATCGAAATGACTATTTCCCCTAAAAATAATAATTACTCCAAAAAATTTCCTGTTAATATTCCACTGAAATGGGAAACTAGGCTTGTCGTTCCTATTTAAGAACCTATATATGCTTTCAATTCCAATCGAAAAATGGTGGAACCAAAACCGAATCATTTGAGTGCATTTTATGTTTTTGTTTGTGACAGTTTTAAAGTTTGACGTGAAGAAGAAAATAACTCATGACGTAAATTGAACTGATTATCTAAACTTATATTATTCAAGAATATCGTGAATATATATTCAGTTCTTTGATAAAAATTAACCATATCGGTTCAATTTAATTTTTACAATTAAAAAATTGGATTATATTATTAAAAAATGAAAATTACAAATCAAAATGAACGAAATCCATAATTAGTAATACGGCATTCGTCTACTACCTCAAATCTTGTATGCCATTCTTCTTGTAATCCCCGCTCTGTCCAAAGATACCAATTGTCATAATCTGTGGACTTATCACAAAATAATATAAAGATCTACTCATTGACGTTAATTCTTAGGTTTCAAGACCTTAAATTTCCGCAATTTATCTCGGTCTAAATTAAGCCCTCCGAAGATCTTACACATAAAAATATATAGACACGATGAATAGGAGAATTCGTCAAGTCTTCACCTCTCTAAGAGAGCACTCATGCGTTAGCTATGCCAAGATTGCAACCATCGGGGGCTTTTGTGACATCGATCTCACCATTGTCAAAGCAACATCCCACGACGACTTCCCCATACCGGATAGGTATGTCCACCAATTCTTGAAGACTTTTTCTGTCTCGCCGTCGTCGAACCGTGCGTTCTCCCTCAGCTTTTCTCGGCGGTTCGCCAAGACACAATCGTGGCTAGTCGCCCTCAAGTGTTTGGTCCTCCTCCACCGACTCCTTCGGTCATTGCCAGACGACAGCCGCCTCAGGGCTGAACTGTTGTGGGCTCGAACACAACGGCTATTGTCGCTCTACCCGTGTAACTTCCAAGACAGCTCATCCTCAGCTTCTAAATACTACACTGCTTTTGTAAGATCATACGCAAGGCTGCTCGATGAAGCCATCACTTGCGTTTCTCCTGAAATGTTGGAACAAAGTGCTCAAAATGAAGAAACCCTGACGTACAAAATCAAAGACGTGGGAAATATGATAGAAACCTTGCCTCAACTCCAAAGTCTGATGGACCGTTGCATCGAGTGTCACCCCGCGGGTGCACCTTCGAGGAGCTTCCTCATCCAGTCCGCCATGAAGCACATAATCCGCGATAGTTTTATGTGTTACGCCACTTTCAAAAGTCAGATTTCTATTATCTTAGATAATCTGATCCAGTTACCATATCGGAGTAGCTTAGCAGCCTTTGGAATCTACAAGAAAGCATCATTTCAAGCTGAAAAACTGTCCAAATATCACGATTTCTGCAAGTCTATGGGATATTGTGGATTCTACGAATACCCTTTAATCGAACGAATACCAGAAATCCAAATACAAGCACTCGAAACATTTCTCAATGGGATGTGGTCCTTCACT
>NW_027360483.1:0-7435 GCF_012295235.1 Primulina huaijiensis
AATATAACTCATATCGTGCTTTACACATCGAAAACTCATGTTACCGTGAAAATAATATTCCAATAATATATCGAAAAATGAATATTTAACTATACATAATATTGATAAAATGTTCACTTAATATCAGATTAATTATAAATAACTGACTAATAACTTATATGATGAAATATATATATTTTGAGGAAATTAACAAGATTTACATGACCTTACCAAATTTATGAAACAATATTTTGGAAAAATGAATTAAGATTGCACTTTTGATTAAGGATAGCGTAACGTCTCACCAAAGCTCACTAAGCTCCAAACCACCCCAAAGTGTACATACGAACAAATATTGTGCCCTTGGTCTCTCAGTCCCCCACACCAATTCTCTCTCTAAAGCCTTGCCGGAAAAATCTCGGAAGTCTCAAAATTTCTTCAGCTTTTCTCACATGAAATCAAGTTTGGTGCAGTATAGCTGTGTTACGTTCATACGAAGAAATATTGGTGAAAAATGTGGAATCTTTCAAAGTTCCATTATGGATTTCTGAGCTACAGTGCGATTTCTTGATCTTTCTTGCAGGTGTATTGTTTTGGAAAATGTCGATGCATAAAGGGTTTCTGGGTAAGTGTAATATGTCGCAGAGAAAAATGTGAGTTGAATTTTTACGTTTGGTGTGTGTTTGTATGTGTTTTCTTGGTTGCGACGATGGTGGCTGCTGTTTCTGGAGCAGCTTCAATTACAGACCTAGAAAACCCTAAAAGACCTCCATTGTTACCTTCCGAGAAAGATAATAATGGGGTTTCAAATAATCAGAGAAAGCCCAAATCCAGGATGGTTTCTTCTAGGTACATGTCCTCCCCTTCAACTTCCACTTCCACTTCAAATTCATCATCTGTTTCCTCGTCTTCTTCTTCATCTAGAAGGTTTCCCTCCCCTCTGCTTTCAAGAAACTCAACCGCAGTGTCCAATTCGCCATCTGTTGTTCCCAAGAGGTCTGTATCTGTAGACCGCCGGCGGCCGGCGGTGGCCAGGCCATTAATACCCGATCTTGACTCCAAGAATGACAGTGCCTCTGATGTTTCAGCTGTCACAAAGCTCCTTGTCACATCTACTCGGAGTTTGTCGGTTTCCTTTCAGGGTGAAGCCTTTTCACTTCCTATTAGTAAGACTAAGGTGACCCCTGCGTCACCTAATTTGAGTAGTGTTAGGAAAGGAACCCCTGAGAGGAGGAGAACTAGCAGTCCTTTTAGGGTAAAGGGAGATGTGGGAGGAGATCATGCTGAGATTGCTAAGCATGTTGATCAGCATAGATGGCCTGCAAGGAACCGGATGATGGACTCGTTATCGAGGAGTTTTGATAGTAGAGACAGTGTTGTGGGGAGGAGCGAGTTAATTGGATCTGGAAACATGATTCGAGCTTTGCAGCAGTCGATGATTGATGAGAGGAGGCCTTCGATTGATGATAGATCGAGTCTTGATTTGGGCAGTTCTGAGCTTCTAAAGGCCGTTCAACCAGTCTCTGATGGAAATTCGGTTAATAATGATTCATCGGTGCCATCTGATCTCACAGCTTCTGATTCAGACAGCGTTTCTTCTGGTAGTACTTCAGAAGTTCAAGAGTGTGGTGGGGCTGCAAGTAGGCGAAATAGTCTTCGTGGGATTTCTGTTTCAGCGAGGTTTTGGCAAGAAACAAATAGCCGATTGAGGCGGCTTCATGATCCAGGTTCACCTTTATCAACAAGTCCTTCGTCCAAACTTATTATGCCCCCAAAATTTAAAATGTATGCTAGTGACGGTCCATTATCATCCTCACGAACAATGTCGCCTCCTATACATGGAGGTATTAGACCTGCATCACCTGGCAAGCTGATGCCACCCGTGGGTTCATCTCCACTGCGAGGCCATAGTCCATCTAGGATCAGGAATGTTGTTAGCACTATTAGTAACCGTTTTTTTGAAACACCTTCAGTCCTTAGTTTTGCTGTTGATGTTCGGAGGGGAAAGGTAGGGGAGAACCGAATTGTTGATGCACACTTATTGAGACTTCTGTACAACCGGCATCTCCAGTGGCGCATTGTAAATGCTAGAACTGAAGCAATCTTACTGGTGCAGAAACACAGTGCAGAGGTGAGCTTTTTTTCGTTCTTGTTATAATTGCTTGATCTTGCCAAATACAAGATGTAATTTTGAAAATCTCTATTAAGAGTTTACATGGTTTCCTGATTTAGAAACAAAAAAAAATGATCCAACAATGCAGTGTATCCTACTGTTAAAATTACTGGGAGATCTATGAATTTTCCGGCCACTCGGTGTTTGTTCAGAACTCGGTGATTCTCTTTTATGCACTCTCATTAAACATTTCCTGTGCAATATGGAGGGACTTTTCATTAAACATGGCCCGCAATATACCTTCTTAATTATGGCTCGGGCTCGGCTGAGTGATTTATGTACGAAATGTTATCTTATGATGCTTCTAAGATCAAACATTTTCATTCTAGCTCATGTGAATAAATTTCCTTATTTAGTTAAATTCTCCATTATGATTAAGTAGGTAGAGAAATAATCAGATAACCAATCATCGACAATCTTAATTTCTTGTTTCATCATGTTATATTATTATCTTGTAAACTTCACAGAATTGCTGGATCATCCTGTACGACGAGATGTAAGATAATTGAACCATGTTCTTTGTGAATGTAGATGATGTTTGGTGAAGAAATTTTGCAAGTTTTTAGGACAAAAGCTGATAATATCGGAGAAGTTTCTCAACTTATTTATTTAATTTGTTGACTAAGGCTAGTGCAATATAAGTTATCGTGGATAAAGAATTATGGTGTGGGTGTGATTTGATTTTTTTCTATGTTACTTCTCTACTGGAGGTGCCTATCCTCTGGCTTTAACTAAAAACTTTTCTGACTTGGTTTTTGCACAAGCACATGCTTTGTCGTCGTTCTTTTTTTTTTTTACTTATGATTCTTTATAGAGATTTTGTTGTTCCCAATTTTCTTTTTTAGTATCTTATATTGCCGATGTATTTTATGAACTGTATCTTTCTCTGTACCAGAAAAATCTATGGAATGCGTGGATAACAATCTCTGATTTACGTGACTCTGTTACCAAAAGAAGACACAGATTGCAATTGCTTAGGCAAAAGCTGAAATTAGTTTCCATTCTGAAAGGACAAGTAAGCTCGATCCTTGACTTCTCTTTGTATAATATCGGAAACTTTTGGCTCGCAAGGAAGTAATTTTGTTTCATAAATTGATATTATGATTTCTTTAGAGAAGCGTTGAGAAATTTGACTTTTAGCATTTAAATCTTTATCCAATTGATGTTAGTTTTTGAGTATTGACTTGCTCTCAGACACCAAAAAAGAAACGGGATCTTATAACTGCAATCCGTATCTACTTCTATTTTTTCCATCAATAGCTTGCCGTATTTGTCTTCAAAGTCTTAAAGAAATGTTGAATTACAGCGAAAACCTTTTTTGATCTTCTTGAATCACATTAATTAGTTTCTATATAGCTTTAATAGGTAGTCATATTGAATAGCACTTCTA
The DNA here is from genome assembly GCF_012295235.1 of Primulina huaijiensis. Classification (NCBI taxonomy): domain Eukaryota; kingdom Viridiplantae; phylum Streptophyta; class Magnoliopsida; order Lamiales; family Gesneriaceae; genus Primulina; species Primulina huaijiensis. The sequence continues at coordinate 3,543 of NW_027360483.1, forward strand.
CTCCACTGGTTGGCAGAAGAAGAGACTAATAATTATATGTTAAAATCTGGTGTTGCATTGAAACTTGAGGATTATAAATCTAAATTTACCATTTTTTAATATGGCCACTGATTTCTTTTAACATTTTCCATGGTGTCTTTATAGTTGTATAGAGGTGGTGTTTTGAGTTGCTTTATCATTTAAAATATTTGAACTACATTTTTCTATCAACTATAATTTTTGTTAGACAAGAAGATTCTCAATCCAACAACACTATTAGGTTGCTGCTTATACTGGATGAGTTTATGTACTGATTTTTCTCTAACCCAAACTGATTTGATTCTACTGCACACCTCCTTGTGCGTTCTATTTTGTTTTTCTTGGTCAAAATTTATTTGAAGCTGGACAAATTTTTTTCCCCCATTTAGATCTCCTTTTTAGAAAATTGGGCTTCTTTGGACAAGGATCACTCAACTGCTGTTCTTGGAGCTATCAAGGCTTTGAAGGCCAGTACTCTCCGTCTTCCAGTTGGTGGAGGAGCAGTTGTATGTATCTTGCAAGCATCTTGTAGTGTAAAAACAAAAGCTGGTCCGAATATTTTACTAAATCAAATTTGTTTTTAAATTTTGATTTTGACAGACAGAAGTCCAAAGCTTGAAAGATGCAATCGGTTCAGCAGTCGAAGTTACACAGACAATGGCATCCTCTATATACTCACTTCTGCCAACTGTAATCTTTGAACCTCCTATTCTTGGATATCCTATGTTGGTTTTTTAGTTATGAACAGTTGTAAAATGCAAATAAATTAAACTTGCTATGTGCTACATTAATTTCCAGGTTGAGGAATTGAATTCTTTAGTGACCGAGCTTGCAAAGGTGACGGCAAAAGAATGTTCTTTGCTCGAACAATGCGAACATTTCATATCCATGTTAGCTTCCATGCAGGTAGATCCACTTTTTGCTCTTGCCATTGAAACATTTTTTTGCACCATTATTTGACGTTCATTTCTGGTTCAAACAACCGAATTGTACAGGTTAAAAACACTAGTCTGAGAACACACATACTGCAACATAACCGTGTATCAATAGCTTCTTAACAACAAGACCCGTAGAACTGATATTGTACTCGACTGTCCACCCTAATGCTAACCATACCGAAACATCTCGACCCAAGTGGGGGCAGAATAAGAAAGACCAAATGTCGGGTTTTTGGCTTTTCGTTTGGCAATTTTGTAACACGGTGGCTTCTAGTCCTGTACTCTAGGTGATCCAATATTACAGGAGATGGTCTTTATCCTTACTAATTAGCTGCACACACTCAGCCTTTTCTTCTCCCAACCTCTGGGAGGACTGGAAAACTGTTGTATATATGTAATATTCTAACTGCATTGTCATTAAGCATTTGTTACTCCATTTTAGTGTGGTCTAAATGTTTCTTGGTATTAGCAATAGTTGCAGCCTCTTTATGGAACTCATTTAAAAGTATTCTCGTGTGTGCTGTGGTGGTTAAATTGCATATCATCCCCTTGTGTTGTTCCAAAAACTTGAAATGACTGCAAAATATTAATTTGCTAAATCCCATTGAATTTATAATGGATTTTAAAAACAAGTGGTTTTAACCAAATGATTTTCTTTGCCGTTATTTGGGACGTCAAAAGATGAGGCGAGAATAGACAATACACAAGACATGAAGGAAAGAGGTAAAATTTTATTTGAGCCTTATTAATGGAGTTGCCCCACCAGTACCACTAACGTGAGCCGTTAGGCACACAAACACATATCCTTTACTCGTGCTGCAACATGCAAACAAAGCTATGATGATTTATACGTTGTCGGCCTCAAAAATCAAAATAACAAATAGAAATTAAGACAAACAGAAATTCTATCTGTATTTTTATTAGAATATAAATACTGATGCTACACGAAATTACCTTGATGACATGCTGGCGCTGGCGACTTCAATGATGAGAGGGTCCGAGAAAATTTTTTTCTTGTCTTACCATTCCTATGCTTATGCTAGCGATTGATCGGTCGCCGTCTCGAACCACAAAATCTATTTTGGTACAAATTTTACACTAAAATAATACGATTTCTGCACCAAATACAATATTCATCTCCAATCTATATACTTCAAATCTTACTCTAAAATTGAATATTCTCAGAATATTCTTTTATTTATTTATTTAATTTTTTTAAATATATTATTGAATATATTATTATTTAAATATATCTAATTATTAAAATATATTATTGAATATATTATTATTTAAATATATCTAATTATTAAAATAATAAATTATTATTATATAAATAATACTTATAATTTTTAATATTATTTATAATTAAAAACACAAAAAATTAAAAAAAAAAAAACAGGGCTCTGCGCCAATTTGGCGCAGAGGGGAAATAGAGCTGCACTATTTTAAAATAGCGCAGCTCCTTTGGAGAACAACCCTTGCACCACAATGGCGTGGTGCAAGGGTTGGAGATGTCCCAAAGGGCCGACTCTTCGGGAAGTGGTGACATGGTAATCTTCTGTCATTAGATAATGATATTATTATTATTATTATTATTATTATTATTATTATTAATTAGGTCAACTTGAGGAAAAATAGTTTACCATCAAAAGTATCACAATCTCAGAACACTTGGTTNAGGATAATTTTGAAATTTTTGATGAAAGGACAAAATTGCTCTTCCTCTTTTTTTTCTTCTTCCACTCCGGCGGCGACGGTCCGGCAGTCCGGCGGTGGTCCGGCGACGGATCCGGCAGCCGACGTGGCTGTGACGGCGTCGGTCCGACGACGGCGGTAAGTCGGCGGTCCGACGGCGGAGATGGCTTTCCGGCGAAGGTCCGACGGCGGAGATGGCTTTCCGGCGAAGGTCCGGAAACGGCGACGGTGGCGGAGGTCCGGCGATGGCGGTCCGGCAGCCGAGATGGCTCAATAGCGGTGAAGGAAGAAGGGTAAAATTGGAAAGAGAGTAGGGATTAATAATCCTACGGAGGAAGGAGGTATTATTTTATCACACGTAATATCACCTAATCACTCTTAGGAAGGATTGAGCTGGTTAAATAAAAATCGTACGAAACGCAAGATTAGGTGTGATAAAATAATCTATCACACCTAATCCGTCAAACCAAATGCTGCGTTATTTGATCCATTCATCATTTCTAATTTGATCTGCCATGCAAAAGAAACGTACGCAAATCACTATTTTCAAGACAAACACATTAGATATTGTTTTCCTAAGTTTTGTATGTTTCTTTGTACACATCATTCCAATTAAAAAAAACGCCCACAGTGGTTGCTAACTAATTGTATCTGATTAAATATATAAACATAATTAGGAGGATGCTAAGCTCAAAACCCACTAAACAAAAAGCTATATAAAACTAAAAACAGCCATGAGTGAATGATTTTTGTAACTTATAGAATATAAATGAAGAGTTTATAATAATAATCAAAATGTAGTTAAAAAAAATTACAATTATTTAAGATTTTATTATTTTAGTAAGGTTTCCTTAGCTTTCATCATGATATCCGTCACAATTCCTTCATATTTCATGATTTATTACATCGAGTGCACGCAACTAGTAATCATGGTTTAATTGAAAATTTAAAATATAATATTAAATTTTTTTATAATATAATAAAATATAATTATATAGACATTAGTGATCACCGTTAGAGGTTCCTTGAACCAAGAGGCCCTAATCAATATTTTTTAGTTAACCTTTAATTATCATGAATATTAATATCTGGTCCCTGAATTAGAGCTGACCCGATGAAGATTCTATGCAACAATAACTTTAATTAAAAAAATTAATTAATTTGATTTTAGTCTTAAATGTGAGGTCGTACAATCATTGGATTAATAAAGATTTACATATTTTTGGGTGTGTGTGTTTATAT
>NW_027360483.1:8348-15144 GCF_012295235.1 Primulina huaijiensis
ATAAAATGAATGTTCAAACTCGAATAATCTCTTTGAAGAATATATATATTTTTGGTGAAACCATAAGTCTTTGATGATGTTCAAACTCGAATAATTATCCGTCAAATTTTCCACATAAATATGTCACGCTTGATCATCCTTTTTCTTCACCTATCTGATACGTTTTACGCCATGAAATCGCTCCAAATCTTCCTGATAGCATGCGCAGTTAACCCCTTCGTCCTCGCCTCCTCCTCCGCCGCCGTTGCATATCCTTCGCACTATGACATCGAAGCCGCTGAGAATCTCGTGCCCGTCCGCCGTGAAGTGTACGGAGGCGGCCGAATAATCGACATCAGCCACCGGTACCACCCGGACATGCCGTCGTGGGAGTCCCCAGATGGCGTCGGGCAGTTCTTGTGGCTTCCGAAGAGCATGAAGAATGGGTCTCTTGCTAATAACTCTGAGATGAAACTCCCTTCGCACACTGGGACGCACGTCGACGCACCAGGGCATGTGTTTGATCACTACTTTGATGCAGGATTTGATGTCGACACGCTCGACCTCGACGTTCTCAATGGTATTAATCAATCTAAGGCGGTTTAATTGCAATTCTTTATGAATTTCTTGTGCCACTCTGGTTGAAACATTTGATGTGTTTAACTGCCATGTACACTTATCATCGATGTTCAAATTTTGAACAGGTCCTGCATTACTTGTAGATGTTCCAAGAGATAAAAACATAACCGGTACGCTTCATTGCTCTGTTGAATGTTTGAATTCATCACTCAAATAATACTGCTCAAAGGAATCGTGCAAGAAAAATCTAATCTTTGTCAGAATTAGTCTCTTTTGAAGATTGATTAATGCTCTAACTGGCAGAATTATAGTTTTGTATGTTTTCTGTTTGAAGATGACATTTACCTTGTTTTCAAGAATCTTTAATGGAATACATTTTACAATTTTCTGTCTCGTTTGTTGCATGCTGTGTGGATAGAAATTGAATATCCCGTATCCCCATAGTGTTTAGTGTGATAGCTGCAAGAGAGTGATCATCGCCAGAGACCTCTGCTGAGGTTTTATTAAAAAAAATTGTTTTCCTTTCAAATGTAGATCCGAACTTGCAGTAGTGGATGAACTTAAACCTCTTGCTGGTTTTTCCCTTGAGAAATTACCTCATTGATCAAGGACCAATGACAGAAGAAAGTCCCGTAGATTCTTCATTCTTATAGTGCCAAATGAGCTTTTGATTGTATATAGGCTCGTCCACTCAAGTGATTCACCAAAAACAGTTTTCTTAGTTGCTTACATGCTATACTGTTTGAGTGTAGACTGGTAGTTCAAATCATGGTTTCCATGCTTTTAGCGTTCGTCTCAATAAAAATTGATTCCCCTTTCGTTCAATTTGTAATCTGTTTAGCTGAAGTTATGAAGACTTTACACATTCCCAAAGGAGTAAAAAGAGTGCTTTTCAGAACCTTGAACACGGACAGGTACTTTTATCAAGAATCTTTGTGCAGAGCTACTTGATACCCGGGGTGCATAAACCATATATCCGATCAACATTAAAGCCCCGGTCACCTTTTTCCAGTTGATGTTAAAAAATTAGCTCTGGCATCTTTTTAGTTTTGTAATTAGTGGGAACATGGACCAAATCTGCAGTTTTTAAAGTTTTCATTTTGTATGCAACATCGTAATCATCCATATTTGGAAAGTATCCTCATTAAATGCTGCTATTCTCCCATTCTTTCAGTCACAATTCAGATAATACTCAAAAAGTTTTCATTTTAGGCAATGAAGTATATTTGACATGAGAAATGTTTACGCAAGGTTCTCTTTAAATCTTTGTGACCTATAGAATGAGTTCAGGATAAGGGGAGTATAAATTTGGACCTATAAATTTTATGAGTACTTTTATATTGGCGTGACATATGTCATTTTGATAATATAATTCTTTTTTCAGGCGCCTCATGTTCAGGAAGGAGTTTGACACAAGTTATGTGGGATTCATGAAAGACGGGGCACAGTGGCTTGTCGATAACACTGATATAAAACTTGTTGGTAAGCCGCTGTCCGTCTTGAGTGTGAATCAGAACCAGTTGTTAGTTTATTTGCTGATTATTCCTAGTGTCAAACATATACCATGCTCTTGCATGATTTCCTGTCAAACTATCAATACTTTGCACTATTTACTGATAGTTGTTCCATCCATACGCTTATCTCCCCCTTAGGAATTGATTACTTGTCTGTTGCTGCGTTTGCTGATTTAATACCTTCCCATCTGGTGTTCCTCGAAGGCAGGGTAAGATTTCTTTTCAGATCATCTAAACATATGCACACTTTCACCCATTTCCAAAACTAAATAATTTCTTTAGAACATCCGGTGACGGAATCAACCACCATGGTACTACATATGTCGATTGTATCGAAAGATTTCACTTGCGTATGGTTATGATATTATATCCAACCTGGTGAAAATGTTTCAGGAAATCATCCTTGTTGAAGGCCTGAAACTAGACGGTGTCCAGCCCGGGATATACTCCGTGCATTGTCTACCATTGAGATTGCTTGGTGCTGAGGGCTCCCCCATAAGATGCATCCTGATCAATTGATGTTTATCTGTTTCTACAATCCTAGAATCCTTCATCAATAGAATCAATCCCAATGGCATTGTTATCTGTTGGAGCATTTGGAAATTATAATTATTTAATTAAGAAAAAGTATGTGCATCATTAACACAATCAACTGCTGATGGTTGCTCTGTAAGAAAAATGATACATATCAGAAGAAGAAAAAACGTGTATGAAATGGCTACGGCCATTGACTACAACTTTTGACAAAACATGCGTACGCAGCCTCAACTTTAGAAAATTGAGATGCGTACATGCTTCTTCTTTTGACTCTCGGCTCCCGATACAATCATCGATGGTATGAGAAATTCCTATAAATAATGATGATTGAGGTCCCTAAGCACACACATCATAAAACAAAATACAACATCTATCGAGAGGGTGGAGTGCTTAAAAGACTTCAACCGGAAGGAAATCAGAAAATTTACAAATTTCTCGATTCGCTTCCGTATATTATTTATCATGTTTATATATAAGTAAACATGATTTTTGAGAAAAATTATCACATACTTTACTATTTAATATTTATTATAATATAAGGCAGGGGTCTTTTAAAATTAATCTATCAAATATAAAAATGAGTAAATCAGAAATTAAACTTAATTTGGAAATATGTAATTTGCACTTTTTAAACAGTGATGATATATAATATTATAATATTTAATACCACTATATTAATTTATTTTAATATTAATATGCTGTCATTACGACTTACAAGTAATGTTTATTCTCGTTGCCAATTTTTTTTTTATATTTATATTTGTCAAAATAAAATCAAGAGAAGTAAAACTGAATCCAAATCAACAACATAAAATCGATTCCTGATCACAGAAATAACCAATGCCTTTGGAAAAATTATTGAAATCATCATATTTTGAATTTTGGATCTTTATATAATAGGGCAAAAATTTGTGTGAGACGATCTCACATGTCGTATTTTGTGAGACGGATCTCTTATTTGGATCATCCATGAAAAAATATTACTTTTTATGCTAAGAGTATTACTTTTTATTGTGAATATCGGTAGATTGACCGTCTTACAGATAAAGATTTGTGAGACCGTCTACCTATTCATGTAATAGATAGATAAATTCAGCGAAGCATTGTGGTTTTACTGGTTTAGTTTCCATCGTTCCCGTGACATCACCTCAATTAAATGCATGCAGGGGTAACGGCCTTTTCCATATTCAATGGAGTGAGTTTAAAGCCACTAAATGCGCTCGATCCCTTTCATGCTTCTTGTTTAGGTCCAAGCTCTGAATGATGATGATGAATTTTGGCTACCTTCAATTGTTGCTACTTATGGCGACGTGCGTCGCTGCCTCCATAGTCGAACTTGGCGATATCTTGGATATCACCCATGAGTACAGGCCTGGAATGCCCATATTCGGCTCGTCCGAAGGCGCCGGACTCATTGTTGGTCCATACAAAGGAATCAATGACACGGAAAACCGCGAGCTCAACTATTCCCCCATGCAACTCGCCATCGATTCCGGGACGCACACCAAGGCCTACACCACTGTCGAGGAACTCGACCTTGAGACTCTCAATGGTAACGTCGTTTTCGATGGGTTTTATGGCATGGTGTACATGATCGATGTAAACTTATCGGTCATGATCCACTGGGTAATGCTCTGATTAGTCAATGTTTGCATTCTTGACAAACTATCTATTATATTGGTTGGCAGGTCCTGTGTTGGTTGTGGAGGTTCCCAAGGACAAGAACCTTACAGGCATGAATATTTCTGTGATTTTATTAATATAGTCAAAACCTAACACGAACGCTTCTTTGATTGCTTATATTTCCAGCTGAGGTGGTGGAGTTTTTGAAAATCCCCGATCATGTAGAACGCGTGCTTTTCAAAACATCGAATTCTGACAGGTATTTTGATTTTTTTTCAATGTTTCAGCATGCAATAATTTGTGTGTATTGCATGAGCTAAGTTTTGCCAACATGTTATCTGTAATCCATATGACACTGGTTTGGCCATAATCTCTCATGTGGCTACTTTTCAACATTCTAGCGTGTTGGTGAAGATTTCGATCACGCAATCTAATCGGCCTCGTTGTATTCCTGATTTGTAAAGCAATTTAATGCTTCAGGGATCTAATGCTTAAAAAGGAATTCGACTCGAGCTACACTGGATTTACAACTGATGGGGCAGAGTGGTTGGCAAAAAACACCAATATAAAACTCGTTGGTTAGAAATCATTTAACACACACACACACACATACTGTCAGGCATAGTGCATGTTCGATGTTTTTGGTTTTGGTTTCGGTTTCTAAGTAGGCGTCTTTTGAGTTATTTGTTACAGGAATTGATTACTTATCTGTTGCTGTAATGCACGATAGGGAGTCAGTTTATAAGTTCCTGGGCAAGGTAAATGGTGTTAATCTTAGCGTCTTGCTGTTCTGCCATATGATCTAACACAGTGTGTTTTACCCCAATATGCGTCGAAACGCCACTTTTAGCTAACAACACGAACTTCTAATCGTTCCATGTAATAGTGTTGTTGATCAGTGATAGACAGCCTAGCTAATCAAATTGTTACAGGACATTATTCCTCTGGAAGGCTTGGATATTGGTGGCATTCGTCCGGGAGAATACACTCTCAGATGTCTACCACTAGGCATATCTGATGCATCCGAGGCACCAACAAGATGCATTCTGATCCAGTGATTTTTCGAAAGTAAGATTTTCTCGATTCAAGAAACATCCTCCTGTGCAGATCAACATATTTTCTTCTTGTCTTACTCGGAGTTCTTACGCGTGCAGCGTCGCTCAAAGCCGCGCACATCATTGTTACAGCTAGTGAACATGTCACACCATAAACTTTTTGCTGACTCAATTTTAACATAACACAATGAATACTTCTACAGACAAATCATATAATTGCTTGCTTCTGAATGCATGGATATATAACAGCAGCAGCATCTCTTCATTTTTTCTTATGTTAAGTCAGATATATACAAACCATACATGCAAAACTCACACACACACAAAAATGTATGCTTGTAGTGCAATTTGATGCGGTTCCTTAGTGGATCTCTAACTTCCCTCTCTCAGCCCAACAAAATATAGAGAGGATTTAAAGCCCTTAATTTCTCCCCAAAAAAAAATATGATATGTAAAATGTATATCATGTGTCTCGAGTTAATGGGTGAGAATCAACATTTTAAGGAAATTTCATGTCCGATATGACGATAAAAATGTAGGATTACTTGATCTTAGGACATAATTTTTCGTCTCATCTCACGAACTAAACGATTTCTCCGAGTAAATCATAATAATAATGCTGGCTGTATGCTTGATTAAAAATTGTTCTAAACTCTAAGAAGTTGGAGCAACTATCAATTTTGTTTTTTTCCGAAAAATACTTACAAAAGATTCTTTAACGTGGCCTGGCGAAGTTTGATAGGTGTTGGGACAAAGGATTCAGCCTTAATAAAAGTGACATTTAAGGTCCAAGGATGAACTGGCGGTGCCCACGTATTCATAAATTATCCATTTGAACTCGAAACGAGAATGAAATTATATTTGGTCCCCCGATTGGCTTTCCATTAACAGTTGTTTCGAACATTTTGGACCACTGCCTTCATCAATGCTTTCAATTCCTCTCGTCCCATTGAAAGAGAGTCGCTTGAGCTGAGTAAGCCCCCAGCTTGCTAGTTTGGCCCGACCAATTTGCGAGCTTTTATACATGTTTTGTATTTTGTTAGATTGATCTTTTATCTGACTCGATCTATTAAAAAATAATATTTTTTATGTCAACACTATTATTTTTATTATAGTTATGAATTGGGTTCGTGAGATCGTCTTACATAACACCCAGTTAAATTTTATTGTGAGATGTAAAATGGTGGAAAGGAGTTTCGGAAATTGAAAATAATAAATGCAAATTTTGCAATAAAAAGGAGAAATAAATTCAGAATTATTCAACTCACGCCAATGCGATGCTACCTGGTAATTGAGGTCAGTTTCAGATCCATTCAGGCCCACAGAAATGGATCTTTCTGTACGATCAGGACCCACCCATCCTCATCAGCCCAATATTACAATGGGCCCATTTCTATTGCTGAATATATTTTCTTAAACACTAATCCAAATAAAGATGATAAAATCAGTAATTTATATATATATATATATATATATATATATACACACACACACACTCTATGTTCACAT
>NW_027360484.1:0-4763 GCF_012295235.1 Primulina huaijiensis
TGAATGATTCCTTTTAAACAAATTTGGTGTATTTTCACATTAGTAATATTACATCAATTATTATTTACAAAAATATTGGTTTTTTTTTTCATTTGTATTTCTTCGTATAGCACGTGATTTTTCCTAGTATATAAAAATAAATACATTACCTTTCTTGCAATACCCGACATGAACGAACCTCAAGCTGGGGCGAGTGTTGTGAGCCACATTTGCGAAGCCTAAAGTCAATTTCTTGGAAGGCGTGTGGTGAAATTTCGATCCCGACTCATTTTCTGCTTATTTACGAACAATATCTACCCTGTAATGAGCTATTTGAAAGAAGTAATTGAAAGCATAAGCACGATCTTCTCCAGTCTAGGCAATTCACAGCAAAACGCTAGCAATAAAACCGATCGTCCCATGGACGGAGAGGGCGCTGTTTCGAATGGAAACGAACGGGCCGCGTACAAGCTGAAGGGGTTTTTCGATTTGGCCAAGGAGGAGATCGCCAAGGCCGTTCGAGCTGAAGAGTGGGGTTTACCTGACGACGCCGTGTTGCATTACCATAATGCTCAGAAAATACTAAGTGAAGCTATTTCAACGCCAGTTCCTTCTTACATATCGTCCAGGTAATAAAGTGATCGTTTTTAATTGTGCCTAATGCCAATACTAGATGAATTTGCACGATTTTTGGGTCTCTGTATTTGTATGTAGTCCGTTTAGTTGTCATATCGATGATCAGGTCTACGGTTGATTACAATAATTTAGAACAATTAAATCTCTTGAAATTGACAGATGTTTACCGTAAATGAACATGTCGAATTTTAATATAATGCGTGAAGTATGGGTATCATTCTTACATAGCGCCTAGGCGCCGCTAATCGGATTCTACGGTGTCAACATAATAAATCACATATTAGAACTTCAACACAATAACATCAAATTTAAAATGCGTTCAAAATATTCCCTGTATAATCTATTGGGTCATCTCAATAAAATAAAAAAGAATTCAGATTTCTTCCAAGGAGATTGAGATAACAATAAAACCAGAAGAAGTTACTTAATAAAATGGTACCAGAATCAGTGATGAAAATTCTTCAAATTTCTTTCATGTACTTGAGGCAGCAAAGGCAGATATATCAAAAAATGCAAGAATCCGAAACAAAAAAGAGGTAAAAGAAAGACGTCGCTGCTGCTCCACAAGACGAGAGATGTAAATATTTCTCATAAGGCTTCTCGATTTCTTTGGTGCTGCGTTAGATTTAGGACAACTTCTTTTCAACTTTTAATTTTTTAATTGGGCTTTAAAATATTAAAACTCTTAACAAATTTTTCGAAACAAATAAGGCCTATTTAAGGGTGTCCAGGCCCGCCTAGACCAGCCCAGGCCCGCCCAGGAGCGCCCAGGAGCACCTAGACGCGCCCAGGAGCACCCAAGCGCCTAGGCTGACCGCCTAGCATCTTATCGGTGCGGTAGGGCGCATTTTAGAACACTGTATATATCAGGTGTAACATCCTTTTTATGTGGCAGTAATTGATGTTCTGAAGTTCATTGGTATTGGAATTTGCCAATTTGACATGACTTGATAGTGTTCTGGGTCAACCTGTAGAATGACATTCTCTGCTTTTGAAGATGCTTGGGGATAATGTCATATCCTGGACTCCTTGTCAGATGATTTGAATACTTCATTGTTGATTCTTTAACATGTCGGTAGTTTTGGATGTATCATGGACAATGCGGTGCATGTTGGCCTTTTGCTGTCAATTTCTTAAATTTTCAACAGTGAACTGGAGAAGGTTAAATCTTATCGTCAAAAGGTGTCAAAATGGCAGGGCCAAGTAGCAGAGCGATTACGAACTTTATCTCGGAGAACAGGTCTGTCCCCTCTTTTATCTTTTTTTCCCAAAAGAACTTTTACCATGGATTTTAAAGAAATGTGATTAAAGAGAAGCACACAGTCTTTTTCTTTGTTAATTCTCCTCTTTTTCCTCTCACTTATATCAGGTGGATCATCAGAAAACAAGGTATGGACTGCTCTATGTAAAGTGTAAGTTTAGTCTTTGTTTGGTTATTGTTATGCCCTTCAAGCTCTTAAATTTGGAACATCTTTTGTTGAAGTCACTTGTTATAGCTTATGGTCATTATAGTTGACTTTTGTATTCCAATAATCTTCCTAGAGTAGGAAACCGTGAAACTTTGGATCAATTGTGTGAATTCGACCATGTAGTAGTAGTTTTCTCTCTTTGTGGGGTGTTTTGCGGATTTCTCATCCGCTTTTTTGTAACTTTTTCTATTATTCTGATAAAATTGTTGTTTTCAATCAAAAATAAATTTGAGTAAATTCGACGTGCAAATAAGATTAAGCTATGAAGAGGTGATTTATATAACCATTTTCTGAAAAATGTTAACAAAAATAATAAGCAATCATCCAAGCACGTGACTTAATTGCTTTCTTATTTCTGACCGATATTTTCTTAGGGTACCTTGCCTAAAGCCCAAGCTGTGGCAATCACTTCTACTAGTTCACATCTTGAAGGCAGTTCTGCTGTTAGGAGTCACAGTGGTAAGGTAACAACTTCAAGACCTGTCCAGGAATCTGGCAATGGCTATGATGATAAGCTTGTGGAAATGATTAATTCGGTGATTGTTGAGCAAGGGCCATCAGTTAAATGGGAAGATATTGGTTAGCTGGTCATTACTTCCTTGTTATATAATCGTTTATTTGAATGGACAAAATTGTGTTATTTTTATTTATGATACTCTGCTGCAGCTGGGCTTCAAATGGCAAAACAAGCACTATTGGAAATGGTTATTCTACCAACTAAAAGAAGAGATCTATTTACTGGACTTCGGAAACCTGCCAAGGGTAATATATGGGAAATGAACTTCCTTTCCCATTTGTACGACTATAGAAGTTTGATGAAAAGGTGAAAGACTCCGTTATTTTGACAGGTTTGCTTCTCTTTGGACCACCTGGAACTGGGAAGACCTTGCTTGCCAAAGCAGTTGCTTCAGAGTCAGAAGCGACATTTTTCAATGTTTCTGCTTCCTCCCTTACATCGAAGTGGGTATGTGTACTGCACCTGCCATTCCTGCCCCACTCTGTGTCTTCTCTGCAGACTATCGTAGAGGTGGATGTATCCTCTTGACCTCTCACAGTTGAAATTATTGCATATTTGCTTGAAATGTCAGGTGGGAGAAGGTGAAAAGCTTGTTCGAACACTTTTTTTGGTTGCCATATCCAGACAGCCATCAGTGATTTTTATTGACGAGGTATTGTACCACGGTGAAAGAATTGTCAAATTCTCAGCATATTTACTCACTTTCGGCTCCAACCTTTGCACTGAATTTACAATTGTATATGTTACTGTTTATTAAAAAAAGAGAGTAAACCCCTGAGAAAAAAGGTAGGAAATGTCATAGGTAAAATTTAAGTTATATAATGATCTAAACAGATAAGTGCTAGTAGTTTGTCTAGTAGTCAAGTGTCACCTTCATTTAAAAGAAACAAACTAAAAATGAAACAAATTGTTGTAGCATGAATACTTCCTAATATTCTCTTTCTTAATAATATTTGATGGTGGTATTCTTCCACCATTTTTGTTTAGCAGCCACTGATATGTTCTTTACACAACACTGGCACACCTTCTGTGATACAGATAGATAGTATCATGTCAAGTAGGACCGCTAATGAGAATGAAGCGAGTAGAAGATTGAAGTCAGAGTTTTTAATTCAGTTCGACGGAGTGACATCAAGTTCTGATGATTTAGTTACTGTCATTGGTAAGATTTATTTTCAACACAATCACTAGATCATCTAGAAGTGTTTGTGCTCAATTAGGAAAGAAAATTACATATCAGACTAGCTGCTTACTGTTTTCTTTGAAGGATTTGGGATAAGCTCTAGTATAACGTTGGAAGTCCAAAATATTCACAAAATAAACAACTCTTATACCCACTTTCTTATATTAAGGAAATCAACTATTGTAGGAAAAGTAAATACTAAGGTATGCTAGTTAAATCGCCAAATTATGAAATCCGGACATGGGCTTCAATTTCTCACAAAATTCTAGCACTGAAACTATGCAGTTTGTGTTATATAGGCTGAAATTGGTGTTCAAATTATGCAAAAGTTCTGATATAGATAATGTATCATAGAACAAAACAGATATTGGGAATGAGTATTTGTTGAATTTCCAAATCAATAATAAGCTGATGAATTCACAATCTCTCTGAAACAAGGCAGATTATAAATTAAATTGCATTGCATTTCTTTTCTAGAAGACATTCTTTATCATTGCAGGTGCAACCAATAAACCCCAAGAGTTGGATGACGCAGTTCTTAGAAGACTGGTTAGTATGTTGCCATGGGCATATATATAAAAACTCTGACTCTAGTTATGTATTCAAGCTGTAATGCAGCATTTTCTCGGGCCAAAATTTTCAGAAATATTATTCTATTAGCTTCCTGTAATTCTGAAAGGATCGGGCACATTTGAAATTCAAATAGGCCATATACTTGTATTTTGGGCCCTTAATCTGAGGCTAACTAAACTTCCAGGAGGCTTGTGAACAAACTTGGATTTCCTGTCGATCCCCTCTCTGATGTGGACATCAATTGATTGTTGTTTTATCAATGTATTTATTGTTTTAAAGCATCTGAGAAGGATATGGAACGTTTTATTCCAAGATAAATTTATATATCTAGCAGGACTTTGATAGAACTAATTTTTTTTTTATTGTCACGACCTTGCCACAGGTGAAGCGGATATACATTCCTTTG
>NW_027360485.1:0-15180 GCF_012295235.1 Primulina huaijiensis
CCCCCCCCCCCAAAAAAAAAAAAAAAGAAGAAGAAGAAAAAAACAATTACAATTATTCCCAACACCCCAAGAAAAATTTACAAATGAAGTCTTTATTTCCTCCATCCTTCTGGGCACTGATGGTTTTTCACTTTCTTCTGCTTCAGCATTCGTCAGGCGATACACAAGGATTGATCAGGAAAATCTGTCAAGGAACGGATGATTTCAAGTATTGTGTGGACGTTTTCAACAAGAACTTATACTCGCCAACTTTAGATATTAAAGGATTGTGCCAGATCGCCATCACCCAGACGCTGTCATATGCTACAGATACTCGTATTTTCATATCTAAAGTAAAACAAGACCAGAAGAACACGACCATAAAAAATCTTTTGGTCATTTGTGAGGAAGGATACGGGTTGTTGGGGGATGAATTTGTGGATGCAAACTTGGCATTTGGTCGAGGAGATTATAGGAACATGTTGTTTTATGAGGATAAATGTGACAGATTTGTGAGTGATTGTCAATTTGTTATAGGGTCGAGAGTGTCTAACTTGGATGTAATGAACGCACGTATGAGAGTGTTGGTTCGTATGTCACAAGTTAGTGGCGAGCTTATTACCGGCGGCCGGTAACCATGATGTATAATCTTATAATTCGTATAAGAACACAAGCGTTATGACTTAATTTTGATACACTTATAACACACATGAATTGCGATTTCTTTATCAGTTTTCATGAATTAAGAAGGCAAAAACTTGTGTGAGACGATCTCACGAGTCATATTTTGTGATGCAGATCTCTTATTTGGGTCATCCATGAATTTTTTTTTTTTTTATGCTAAGTGTATTATTTTTTTAGTATGATTGACTTATCTCACAGATAAAGATTCGTGAGACCGTCTTATAAGAGACCTACTCAATTAAGAATTATCAAACTTATCCACCGAATCTTACATAAAGGATTCAATATCATAAGTACCAATATTAATCCATTAATTTTGAGTGATACCACGAATCGCGTGTGCCCATCCACTAGTTTTTAATAAATTTCCAAATAAGATAGTCTTAAAGTAATTATTTTTTTGTATCTAAAACTCACAAAATTTACTTTCTTAAAATGCCCCTTCTCTATAATATTTTTAATTTTGATGATAAAATAAAGCACAATATAATAAAAGTTTGATAGGAAAAAAATTCCGATATATATATATATATATATATNATATATATATATTTACTATATTACACTTTATTTTAAAATTGATAATAAATAAATATTGTATCACGTGCAAAAAAGCAATGGAAAAGTATAGATACAGATTTCAACGTGATATTTATTAGGTTCGTGGATTTAATATTTCGATATGTCGTTAACAAAATTGAGTTTCATGCAAGTATCATCGGATCTAGGAATTTTGACAAACGTAGAATGTCTTATTCAATAAAATAAAATACGTACATCAAAATAAATAATAAAAAAAATACTTCCGTGAAATTTACTCGATACAAAACACGGTTAGACTACGTGGATTATTCTTTCCACCAAAAAATAAATAATATAAATCAAATGTTCAAAAATTAAAGTATAATAAAATACGATGTTATAATCAATGAAAACTTTAAAAATATTTATTATTAACTACAAATATTACATAATGACACGAACCAAGTATAAACTATTGAATATGTACCCTGCAGTTTTTTATTGAATAAAACTCATCAATTATTGAATTAGTGTTATCTTTGTAGTAAACTCTCTTTCAATGTAGACATTCATATAATCCGTCAATAACTCTTCTTCTACATTATTTTGGAGAGAGGTTTTAAGATGTTTCGTAGCTAGGAATGATCGTTGATGTCAATTAAGTGATAATGATGTGCTTTTTTTTTCAAACTTAAAACAAAATATTGTAGCAAAAGAAATAAATACTATAATAAAATACTAATATGAATAATAATTAAGAAGAAGATAAGTTTTATTTGTAAGAATAATAATTTTGAAGAGAATTGAGATATAATGAATAATGACTTCTTTAACTGAATATATTGTTTACAAATTATCATAATCATAAGCAAAATATTATGGCAAGCGGTTTGGTGCGGTTCTTGGCAAAAAAAATAACCAAACCATATATGCGGTGCGGTTTATGATTATTATTTTTAATCGAGGTTTTTATAAAATATTAAGAAAAACAGTGCAGTGCAATTCGGTTCGGTGGTTAATAAAAATTTTTGATCACCCCTAGCTAGAAGAACATAAAAGAGAGGCTGAGAGGGCGAAATGTGAAGAAGACAAGAGGGATGCAAAAAAGAAAAAGGCAGGAGGAGGAAGCAAGGTGGTGGAAGTAGTGGCGGTGGTTCAATTTTCTCTGATAGGTTTTACTTTTTTCTGTAGGTGTGAAAATAATATTTTTTCCTCGAAAATTGTAACAATTTTCTTCATTATCTCAATGAAAAAATAATTTTGTCTTAAGCCTTATTTTACTTATCTGTTAGTCTTGCAGCTTGGTTTTATCATTGTCGAAAATTGAGAAATTATTGGGATACGAGAAACCCTAAATTTTGGTAATTAAAAATACAACACCGAGTTGTTTCGAGGTACACCAGCCTATTTTATGTATTTATAATAAATACTCTAGCCACTGGACAAGTCTAGCCACCTATCGTCTTATCAAAAGCTCAAGCTGCAGACATTATTAGAAGATCATCACTTGAATTTGTTTCTAACCGGATCGATGAAGTACTATTCAGAATCTAACATTTATCCAACATGTTAGACTTTAGCGGATCAAGATGGATACAACAACTCAAACTGCTCGAGGCTATCAGATAAAACATTATTACACAGTATCCTACCAACTCTCGATTTATATGATTGTTTCCTAAAATGCCAAGGGTCAATCAACTTTTTAGAAGCTAAAAGTGCTAAATGCTAAAAGGTAAAGAAATATTAAATGTGCATTTAATGAAGTGTAAGATGAATGAAAGTGACAATATAATTATCTCGGGGTTAATAGAGATGATCGTTGAAAAGTTTTATGACCGTTGAAAGATTTCGAGCATAAATATGCAGACTCAAACAAGAAGTAATATACATATTTTTCAATCTGCATTATACAAGATCTCAAGTACTCCTATTCTTCCAAATATCAAGATGTTCACTTAGCTGCACATGTCTATTTGTTCATATCCGATCATCAGGGATAGACTTGTACTACCTAAACCATCTCTACCCATTCAAAGTTAGGCAAAAACTTATGTGAGACGGTCTCACGGGTCGTATTTTGTGAGACGGATATCTTATTTGAGTCATCCATGAAAAAGTATTACTTTTTATGCTAAGAGTATTATTTTTTATTGTGAATATGGGCAGGGTTGACCTGTCTCACAAATAAAGATTCGTGAGACCGTCTCAAAAGAGACATACTCTCAAAGCTATGTGTTGGAAAGTTGTTTCTGGTGAATCAATGGTTCTTAATCATCCAGAAATTGTTGTTAAGCTATTATTAAGAGTTTCGACTTAGGTAGTGTTAAGTTCTAGTCAAAGTGAATTTATACAAGTGTTGTACTAATCAAAGTCTTTTAGTAGATTCCTTCATAAGTGAAAGAATAGGTGACATAGGAGTACGATTTCTCTTCTATTCATATGTTTATTTATCTAGCTGTTGTGTTTGTTGCTTGCCCGAATTGATTTCTTTTCTATTGGTCTGTTTATTTATCTAGCCGTTGTGTTTGTGCTTGCTCGAATTGAGTATAGTATATACATATAATTATTCTAACCAGACCTTTTCCGTACGTAAAATTTTCTTTAGTAGTTCAGTTAAGTTTAACCGTTTAAGAAAGAGTTTTAACAACTAAAAACTGTTAATGACAGCTAAAGTTTAGCAAAAGATTTAAAAGACTTTATTCGCACCCCTCTAAAATCTGTTCCGGTCCCAACGGACTTCAAAAATAAAATAATTTTTTTAAAAAATGATCTCATGTATCGAAAATATCAAGTATTGGAATTTATATGTCGAATGCAATGTATTTTATGCAGTGACTTGAATTTCAAATGTTTCTCCACAATATATTTCAATGATATTTGAGTCTACTGTCACTTTCATGACAGTAAATATCCAAAAAATCCTTGAATCTAATCTGTTCGTACTTGTAATTTAAAGAGAACTTTGCGATCAACCAAATCTTCGATTTCCTTTGGATTTCTCCTAAAGCTGATATCTGAAATATAAAAGTATTAAGCATAAAATATTATCTAAGGAAACAAAATTAAAACAAATTTTATCAATAATAATGTTCTGGCATCAACCTTCACATCCAGTGTTGTATTCCCAATAAGTTCAATTCACTCTCTGTCCTAGAGTAAGAAAACAACATTTTCGATTTTGTCAACAACTATAGCTTGTATTTTGAAACTATTTAAACAAAAATTTAACAATTAAGTTTACCGAAAATTTATTATGTAAAAAATAAAATTTAATAGAAGATTGTTAAACTAACCTCAAAATTTCAGTTTGGTCAAATTGATCACACTTTCATAGTAAAATTAGAATAATACTATATGTACAACCAAATTTATACAAAAATTCTTACCACACAAAAAATTCAATACAAAAAATTCATTTATCAACATCTCATGATAAATTCAATGCTAAATCTCACGATATAATAACAAAATCTCACGATTTAATTGTTGTAAATATCGTTGTACGATATTTTGGTTGTACCTTTATCATTATTCGTAAAATTATCACCCACTAGAGTGACTGTTGAGCTTTGGTCAGTGTATTCCATCGTCGAATGATGAAGGAAGAATAAGCTGAGCTCGAGGAATAAGCTGTAGAAGAGATGGGCTTATTAAGATACTAACTAATGGGCCGGGGTAATTTTGTTAGTGGGCGGGGTATTAGTTTAGGCTATAAGTAAGCAGCCGAGAGTTCGGTTGGAGGCTGCTTCTTCTTCAACTTTATTCATATCTTTGTTCTGTAAATTGTACTGCTCTCATTGTTCATCAATAAAGCTTTGCTCCGAGTTCTGAAGTGGACGTAGGCATTTCATGCCGAACCACTATAATTCTTGAGTCTTTTACTTTACTGAATTATACAATTGTGCAGTCCATTTTCTCGGTGATTCAGTGTTTTACGTTTCTTGATCGTGTTCACGTGAAGCCTGGAGTTTGTGGAAGGCTTAAGTTTCACAACAGTGACTTTCTTCGAACATTTCTTACATGACAAATGTGATCATTTACGAGAAGACTCAGTAAATGCAATTTTTGTGAAAACCCAAAAACTTTCAACCTCTAAATTTACATACAAAATGACATTAAATTTAGAAAATACAATTACAAAAATAAAGAATTTGATTTGATAGTTAATATATTTAAAACCTATTTTAAAAAAAATATTTAAAGCCTTTTCTTACCTCATTATCTTCTCAAACTTGTTTTATAATTCGAATATTATTTTTCGAAAGCTCATCTAAAAGCGTGTTATTTGATGACATGCAATGAAATGGTTCTGATTGTGTTTGGTCTATTGATGTCGACCACCAATCTAAATAATAATCAATTCGTCAATTGCCGAGAAGCTATATATATTTTTATTTTTTAAAATGTGGAAGAATTATTTTAAAATCAAATTCATTAAAATTAAATTCGAAGTACCTATTTCGAAATTCAATAACTTCGTCTAAATCCCCATAAAGGTAGTGGAAGCTGCATCATTGATGATGGACTTTTGCGGTAATTTTATAAAACTCCACCATCCACGATGCATTTGAAATATTTTATTTTAAATTAATTATTAAAAAACCCAAACAATTTGTCACATAGATATTGTTATATGATACAAATACTCGTATATTCGTGACAAAGGCGAAAAACAAAGCTAATGACAAGAGTACACACGATCTTTATATTATTTTTGAGCTCGGGGTATGAATTCTTGTTGAATGAATTTCAAGATGCAAGCTTGGCATTTACCAAAAGAGATCATAAAAGTATGTTGTTTCACGAAAGAAAAGTGCAACAGATTTGTGGCTAATTGCGAGAACCTTGTACATTATAGGGTTCCCTCGTTGAGTAAAAATGAACACCCAAACGAGGATATTGATCAATATGACATTTATTACAAATAGTCTGATTCTCGGTAAGTAGTCATAATTACAAGCTTCCATATCATCTATTGATTTACATATGTATTTCACTTCGACTTGATTTCTAGAATGCAATCTTAAGAGAGTGTGTTCGGATTAAAAGATTTGAAATTAATATTTTTTTTTTTAGTTTAAGGTATATATATTGCAAAAACTCTTATGAGTCGGTCTCATGAGTTAATTTTGTGAGACTGATATTCTATTTGGGTTATCAATGAAAAATTATTAATTTTTATGTCAAAAATATTACTTTTTATTGTAAATATGAGCATGGTTAACCCGTCTTACGAATAAAAATCCATGAGATCGTCTCACAAGAGAATAAAGTCCATATTTCATTTTTAACTACTACGAGTATATTAACAGATCTAATAGAATTCGAATTCCATAAAATAAAATAATCTGAAATTCATCTCTCATGTATAGATAACTTCATTTAAACATAATTTGTTTATATAAAACTGGATGAGATGAACTAAAAAGTGCAAAATTAAACTTTCAAATATATAAATTAAAATAATTCACAAACTATTGTATATTATTGTCATATGCATATATCAAAATTATATATGAGTTTTGATATTGTGAAATATTTTAATTTGTAGGTATCTATACGAGCACTTCTAAATTAATATTTGACAAAAACTTGTGTGAGACGGTCTCACGGATCGTATTTTGTGAGACAGGTCTCTTGTTTAGGTCATCCATGAAAAAATATTAATTTTTATGCTAAGAACGTTACTTTTTATTGTGAATATCGGTAGGTTTGACCCGTCTCACAGATAAAGATTCGTGAGAGCGTCTCAGAAGAGACTTATTCCAAATATTTTACATATCTAATTAAATTGATGTTACTTCAATCGATGCTAACATACATATTCACGGTAAATACTAACTATGTCAAAACTACTATATATAATTTACGCAGCAACCTATTAGAAGTAAAAATCAAGTCGAAGGCATTGCATATAGATACATACATATATAATATATATTGCATGTAACAGGTGGCGGGATTTATACACACAACACACACAAAAAAAGTTCTTAGCGGCGATCCGGTTGCTCCGCCCTCTCGCTCTCTTCAGCTTGATCACTACCTTTTCCATTTATTAATATATTTGTCAAAATATCTTCGTGCAATTGATTCTGCATTTTTATTCAACTTTATTTGTGGTGTTGACGTCACATGCAACGGACAAAGAGTAGGAAAATTCGAATATTTTTTTCCCTTTTTTGTGAAATTAGGGGAATTTGGTTAGTGCAGTTCCGAATCTCAGATTGCCGGGGAAGTTGTAATCGTGCGAGTTTTGAGGTTTGAATACAATGGAGAAGGAGAAGAAGTACCCTATTGGAGCAGAGCATTACACGTTGTATGAGGTGGTAGGGACGGGAGCCAGCGCTTCAGTTTATCGAGCTCTCTGCAATCCTCTCAATGAGATTGTTGCGGTCAAGATTTTAGACTTTGAACGTAATAATTGCGATTTGGTAATCCCCATTTCAGAAACTGTGTGCTTTTGTTGGGAAAAAAATATTAATGTGTGAATTGCTGTGGATGCTCGATTTCTTCTGGGTTTTTTTTTTTTTGCATGATCGAGTGTTTATCGCTGATTGCACAATTTGGTGAACGTTGAGGAATACTTAGTTATGGTAGAGACATGCTTGGGTGTAGGTTGGTTTTACTTATAAAGGATGAAGAGAACAGAAGGGTGTGTTTTGGTTTGGTAAAAGATGAAGAATTGGAATTGTCAGTTGTAAGGAATCACAAAACTTTTGATTTGTTTGCTGGACCTAAGGGGTCAAGAGTCGTATGTGCTTTCAAACCTCAATTGGATTTAAATTCTTAGGTGTTGCCTTGAGCATTATAGCGTAATTGACTTTTAGCTGGGCCGCAGTTGGTTTTTTATGCTAGTAAGAATGCGCAAATACTTGCTGATAAATATAATTATACAGTTTCTTTTGCTATTCCTTCATTTTAATTGGTGGTCCACTCTTTAGTTCTTCACTCTGCTAGCTTGATAAACATAATTTCTAATTCACTTCTTGCGTTTACATCCAGAATAACATTTCAAGGGAAGCTCAAACAATGATCCTTGTTGATCACCCGAATGTTCTTAAATCGCATTGTTCATTTGTTAGTGATCATAATTTGTGGGTCGTGATGCCTTACATGTCTGGAGGTTCTTGTCTACACATATTGAAGGCAGCACATCCAGATGGTTTTGAGGAAGTTGTTATAGCTACAATTTTACGTGAGGTGTTGAAGGGCTTGGACTATCTTCATCAGCATGGCCACATTCATCGTGATGTAAAGGTGAGCAGATAAGTTTTATGCATATAAGAGCATGCACAATCTGCTACATATTTCTTTCTTCGTCCTAGTGTCAAGCGAAATAGTTTTTTATATTTCATAGGGCCAATTCTTTGCTGTTATATTGTGAAGGAATGAAAATAAATCTGGAAGCCAACCTCTCTCATTTTTTTCCTGAATTTTATGCTAGTTTTGCTTGTAGTTGTTTGTATCTATATCAGATGATATCATCATTCTAAAAGGTTTTGTATATATGTAAAGCATAAATCTAGAATTACAAAGATTGTTGTGTTAGTTAGAACTTATGATATTATCCTGTTACGCTTTTGTGTCCGAGTTCTTTACTGGAGATGAATGATTCCTCTTCCTTCTAGAAGCTTTCCATAACTTGTAAAGTTTTAGGTTTATCACTTATCAGATGTATGAAGTCCCAGAATTGAAAGAACAAATGTTTCACTAACTTTTTAATTTGATATGCATGTACTACCACTACCTAACATACGAGGAAGAATTACAAATAAGGATTACTTTTTTCAGTACCTTTATTAAATAAGCTTTATGAACTGGGCATAAGTATCATCTTTCACATACTGGGACCTGTTAGGACACTTAATTCACTGCCAATAAATTTGCACCTAGAACATCGACATACCTCTACCAGAACAGTACACAATACCATATCTGTTTCTAAAGTTAATTCTTGACACTATTTTTTGTTTTCTTTCGCAAAGGCTGGTAATATTTTAATTGACTCACGTGGAGCAATCAAACTGGGGGATTTTGGTGTTTCTGCCTGCTTGTTTGATTCAGGTGATAGGCAGCGCATGAGGAATACATTTGTGGGCACTCCTTGCTGGTATGGGTCAATTATTGTTTTCCATATATTTCACATTTTTTTGTCTTACGATATGCATCTCATTCTGAGTGTCATTTCTGAGGAAATTTCATTCTTTACTTTTCTTTCTTCAGCTCATGAGAAGAAGCATACCTGATCAGAAATGACTCTTGTTCGATAATTTTTGCATCAAAACAATAGACATACTAGAATTCTTCCGTTTATACATTAATTTCACCCATGTTGCCTAAAATCTGATCAGTTTTCATTTGTTGAACCAATTTGTGATTTCATAGGATGGCCCCAGAAGTTATGGAGCAGTTGCATGGTTATGATTTCAAGTATGTTGATCTGTATTTGGATTACTCCTCTTCTTATCATACCTCAATACATTTCTCTTATAGTGGTTGCTGAATTTACAGAGCTGACATTTGGTCTTTTGGCATAACTGCTTTGGAGCTTGCACATGGTCATGCCCCTTTCTCAAAGTACCCCCCCATGAAGGTTCTCACAGATACAATGAGTTTCTGACATGCTTCATTTTTGCTGAAGTCCTTTCAGTTTATTTCTAATCTCATGGTATGAACAACACACCATTCATTAGGTATTGCTTATGACCTTGCAAAATGCACCACCTGGTCTTGATTATGAGAGGGACAAAAAATTTTCAAAGGTATGACTGAGAAAACATTAAATGAATACTGATTTAACTTTCCTCAATTTTATTGTTTGTATCTGTATTTGGTCTCTAGTCTTTTAAGCAGATGATTGCTAGTTGCTTGGTGAAAGATCCTTCCAAAAGGCCTTCTGCAAAAAGGTTATTGAAGCATTCTTTTTTTAAGAAAGCTAGGTCCAATGATTACTTTGCTAGAACTCTTCTAGAGGGGTTGCCAGCTCTTGGTGATCGTCTTCAGGCATTAAAGGTTTATGGTTGAAGATATAATTAAATAGTTTCATTGTTTTTGCAACGTTGTGGATTTTTCCTAATTGAAATACATGGAATGACCTTAGAGGAAGGAGGAAGACATGCTTGCACAAAAGAAAATGCCAGATGGACAGAAAGAGGAAATATCACAGGTGTATTTTAATTTTCCTAATTAATTGTGTGTAAAGTAATATAGATGCTTGTTTTCCCTTAGTTGAAAAATTAAGGTAGTTGAGTGGGAAAGTAACCCTTGTAACCTTTGTTTGAAACATCTATAAGCGATCAAACATAATGAATCAATTCTTAATGTGTTTGTTAAGCTAATTTGGTGCTAGAGCACTTGCACTTCTATTCTACTCTGATTGATTGATTCTGTTCTTACATCAGAAGATCATAGCTTAAAGTACCTCATATTATTAGTAGAAGAGCTCTTAAGGCATATACCTGTGTAGAATTCTAACTATCCTCACCTACTCGAATCTCTTTAGGTAAGTTGGCTTTGAAACGAGCCTTTACTGTTGGAAAGGCTTTAAGGCGGCAAAAGGGTTTATACGTTTAATCAATATCATTGCTGTCAGTTGCCACAAAATTCTTGAATTGCTGCAGGTATAAGATTGCTTTGATGGTATTATGGTTCTCAACTTTTGATTGTGTTTTTGTACATTCACAGAATGAGTATAAACGGGGTATCAGTGGTTGGAATTTTGATCTTGAAGATATGAAGGCTCAGGCTTCATTGGTATTATTTTTCATCTATTTTATGTAATATTGGTTTAATGGCTGCAATTGTTTGGCCTGGGTCAGCTCGTGTATGTTTGCTCTTGCTTTCAGATCCAGGACGATGATATCATAGCAGAAAAAGATGAAGATATGCCAGATAAGCAACTCCTTCACCAGTCATCTATTTCCAGACAAGTCTCACAACTCCTTCACCAGTCATCATTTGCAAGTCGATATTCGGATGCGGCAGATTCTGTATGCTTGCATAATTTTGCATAGAGCGAGGTCAAATAGGCTTTAATGTCTTTCTCTGACATCTTCCACAGGACGATAATGCTCATGCTTCTCTTTCATCAGCAGATTCTGCAAGTAACTTGTATGTTATCATAGTTCTAGTTATAACTTCAAAATTCTTCCAAAATGTAACATCATGTTTGTGCCATATAACATTAGAGGTCATAAAATTGATGATCCATGTACACTTTTAGTTCTATATCCAGATTGTATTCCTGCATAAGAAAATCATGCATCTGTGTTGCTTGTGCTTATTGTGATTAGACTTTGGATGCTATTCTCTTCAATGAATTTGCTTGGGTGTTGGTGTTCTTAACAAACTTATTTTATCTTTTTAGATCTAAATATGAAAAATCAGATGAAGATATGATGATTTCTGGCCCAACCACGGAGCAACCAACGTCTTACTTCTTACCTCTTGACAATGAGAAGCACATAGAAAGCAATATGGCAGAAAAACCTTTCTCAGAGATGAATATTAAAGTATCAGATGGAGCTCCAGCATTGTCCAATCAGAGGTATTATACTCAATTGCTTTTTTCTTTTTCAATATTTCAAATGTTTCTGAGGATCCATTGTGTTGTGAGTTTCTCCAGTGAGTAGCTGTTCCACTACGCTGAGTCAATATTTCAAAAAAGTATGGAATCGCACTAGTAATGTCAAAGCACCAGTAAAATCAGTGGTATCAGGCTGATATCTTTAGACTTGTTCCCTTGCAGAATTCAAATTTTTCATTTTAACTTTGCTTCTATCTTTTTCATTCTATATCCATCTAATATATTGTGCCTCAAACTACATTTGATCCAGGAAGTTCATGTGTCACCTCTAGTTTAGAAGCAACATATGCTAGCTTACTCAGGTTTCTGATAACTATTGGTTTTCCCTCGATCAGTTTTCATATGTTTAAAGCCGTTTGATGTTGTCAACATAGATGCATGTACTTTTATGTAACGGCAAATACAGATATCAGGAATTCATGGTTCTGAAGGATTTAGTGCATCGAACGCTAGACATATGACTGAATTAACCCAGTCAAAGTGGCTGAAACAACTTCCCAGAAAAGTAAATCCTGCTTGAAAGTTGTTCATCAGTTTCTCCTGGTCCAAGACAACATAGACGTGACTTCATAAACTAGTTCTGTTTCAAATGGAATAACAGTTTCTGTCAATGAAAGATTCCTTAGAACTTTTTAGGTAGTGACAGGTGGTAGATGATGTGGTCAAGGAGAATGATATACCTTTTTTATTAGTTAAAATGCAATTTGTACAAAAACTCACCGTCTTTGTTCCATTTGATGAGTTGACCTTCTCACCTTCCGTACACCTTCCTTTTCCTACGTACCAAGCTTTAAACTGTAAATCTGTTTGATCTGCAATCTTTAACCCTTAACTTGATTTTCCACCGAATATTTTCTCTTAATTTTTTTATCTTTGGAGTCAACAAAATACTGGCGTTCTCTGATCCCTGCCTTTAATGCCAATGCAACAAATATATCCAGATACATATTTCTACTGACTAGAAATGAGGAATGTAAAAATGTTGTTAGGCTTCCCTATACCGTTGCAAATTTTTTCTGATTGTGGTCTTTTGTAAATTAAACCTCATGCTCATCAAAGGTTGTCCCAATTAATGCTGGTGATTTTACTCAAAAAATATGTGTTGCTTTCTCATGTTACGGACTTGTGATCCTTATAGGATGTTAAACGGTGTAACTTTTTCTTGTCTCTCTCTTTTTGTTGACCAAATGAAGGAGATTATTATTGACTTCCCTTTTCTATCTCACTGTTGGACTTATGAAGGTCACAGTAAGGATAATTTAGCACAATAACTTCCTTTTTCATTTTAATTTATTTGTATCATCAAGGCTGATTTAATCACAGATCAGATTCTCGAGTTCTAATTGCAGTGTTCACTTACTAAACTTTCTTTCACTGTGTCTGTTTAGTTTACCGGGTAAAGTTACTATTTTCCTGTTACGAAATCTTTAGTGACAAAGTACAAAGTCAGTCGCAGAAAGTGTCGGGTGCTGGGATAGAGACTGCAAACCAAGAAATCATATCAAAAGGTTCTAAAACATCAGGCAAGTGAAGTTTAATTTATTTTATTTATTGGAACTCACATTCAAATGAGTATTCACTTTTGACTTGAGTCACATTCATATATGTGATTTCTCGTTTTGCAAATATGTGATGCAGCTGCATGTGAGGAACTTGACGAGAAAGGCAAGTGTCCAGTTGTTCAGCAAAAAGGTCGATTTAAGGTTACATCAGAGAGTGTTGAGATAGAGAAGGTTGCTATTCAAGTTTTGTTGCAATTAGGCTCGTGAACTTTTAAGTCAGGTTAAATATTTGTTTGTGTAGGTTGTTCCAGCTCCATTAATATTACAGAAAAGTCACAGCTTACAGGTTGGTATGAAAGTTTGTCAAGCTAACATATTACTCTTTCTCCTCCGGGTGCATATTATATAGTTGAGCCAGTGTCACTTGTTGGCATCAAACAAAAGTTCTAATTCAGATTAACCTTAGGATTAAGTTTAATTCATGTAGTTCTTACATTTGTTTAAATCTGTTAAACAAATCCAGGATATGCTAAAATAATTATCATTGGGTGTTGAATGCATACTTTAGATATTTGTTTGCCAATGAAACTATATCTCAATTTCACTTGTCCAGGAGACTATATTCTATTCTGGTAACAAAGTGTGGCTGCTTATCTTACCAGTTTCTTAAAATTTAAGTATAACTTACCTTATTTCTTTTGATGTTGTCTGAACCCTAATTGGATCCCATTTTGTTGGTTTTATTATATGGCCAAATAAGAAATTATACAATTTATTTAGGTGATTCCTCAACATCCTGCTGTTTCCTCACCACTATGTTCTGATGCCACTCCATCAAATCCTCACGGCCATGCCATTTTTCCCATGTTGCAATCTGTTTTGCAGACAAATGTCCTTCAAAGGGTAATGAATTTTTTGAAAAAGAGTGGTTCTTTGTTTTGATTTTATTCATTTAATGTATGTGATACGTTTTTTTTTCTCCCAACAGGATTGTATTCTTAGTCTTATGAAGCATATAGCTGTTGGTGACTGTTCAGGTATCAACTATTAATGCATCAGAAATTAGATATTAGACCATATCCAGATGTTTTCACACTTCTATGTATTGGCAGACATGGGAGGTGGGCCAATGAACATAGCAGTGCCTGAGAAATCCTTGGTATGTAGAAGTGTTTTGTTGATTAACTAAGGGTGTACCTGAGTTTGATCTGTGTTTACCGTGTATTATTTGAAGAGCAACTTCCCCCTTCCCCCTTCCCATGTAGTAGATCAAAACGCAAATGCCAGTGTGACAGCATTTACTGTGTAATTGTTTTCCTCGTGTTGTATGTTTCCTCTGTTCTTGTCTTTCTATAGTTTCTTCTGTGGGGAGGGGGCTGGCCGGAAAATGACATTAGAAGTTTTGTGTGCTTGTGTATGCATGCCATTTTGTACTAATAATGTTCTTTCACCAACACCGAGACAAATTCTCACGTATTTTCTTTGCTGAAGCACAGACAAGAATGGTAAGGGACAATGTTTTCCCTTGCATAGTGCAAAGTAAAGATTGCTAAATTTCTATAAATATAATTAATGATGAGCATTTGTGAGTTTGGATGATTTGTTTATTTTCTGTTTTGCAATGTATTTTAAATATTTATAAAATTTGTTCAGATAGAAGGTAAATTAATATTTTTTATTGATCTTGCTTTCATTTTCACTGGGGTGCTTGATAGTTGGTGCCCAATCTATTCTCGAAATGTTCAATTGTTCTACTGTGGCGTATGCAACCTTCTAGACTCGGACTTCAAGCTGTTTCAGAAGAGTAGTTCTTAACATTTCTTCCTTTTTGTAGTTAGAGGCGGCTCATGATAGGGAAAAGGAGTTACTACGTGAGATAACAGATTTACAGCGGAGGTATAT
>NW_027360486.1:0-7519 GCF_012295235.1 Primulina huaijiensis
TTATATTTGCTATAATTGGAGATGGAGAGAGGAAGGGGAGCGTTGGATTTGGTCAGCAAAGAGCGTGTACTTGGAGCAAAGAGACAAACACAGCCCGCCAATATGAGTTCTGAGTGATCCGTACGTCCTTCACTGTCATTTCCCGGAAACCCAGTCATTCACATTTTCTACGCCATTTTTCTCAACTTCTAACTGAAGTAGTTACCGTATACATAACCCTTTTCAGCGAAGTCAACTGTCACCTCAAACAATGAGCGAGCTTCTCGGTTCTTGAACAGATACTGCAGGTAACTTGGAAGAATTTTGCTGCTTCTTTTTCTGGGAAGATTTTATACTCACCTTTCACATGGGATAACTCTGTATGACTTGGTTTCTTGTTTCTTGTTTCTTGTTTCTTGAACTTTGCAGGCAGCTTCTTTGTGACAATCTGGGGATCGTGTTGAGTAGTTTCATTTTTCAGAGAATAATTTGCTAGCTAGGAGAGCTGACAAGTCTGTTTGTTGGCCCAAAAATCGAAATTTGTCTTTGCATATTGGGTGGCTTATCGGTGTGTGTAGCTCGCAGATGATGAATAATTGAGGCGTTGACTTGCTGGCTGCCCGGGTTACTTTTAAGGTTTTGCCTGTATTGATTAAAGGTTAGCATATATAGAGATTGGTTTAACAGTTGGTTGTCTCGGAATTGAAGATTTTGCTGTATTAGGAGCTACGTACAAAACAGGCTCATGCTCAAATCCTGTGGTGTTTTCGGTATTCTTTTAATGGATGTAAATCTTGAATCAGAGCAACTTGAGGGAGGTGAACGGTTCTCAAGGATTTGAGGAATTTGGAGGGCTGGAGCTTATAATCTTGTACATTTTTTTCCTTGTGTCGTTAAAAATAATCTAATTTTGGGTAAATAAGATCCAAGGAGCAATAACTATGGATTATGGCAGTGAGCTGAATTCATCATTGAGCTTTGCCTCCAATTCTCACTTGTCAAATGGCTCTACAAGCAACAATATATCTTCCTCTGCTAGCTCCGAAGTGGGGACGAGTCTTGAATTATTGAGTTTGAGTAGACCAAGTACCGGCCTTGAGAAGCTCTTGCTTGGTGGTGACTTTGACTACAGTGACGCCAAAATAGAAGTTGAGGGGCACATTGTGGGTGTCCATCGCTGCATTTTAGCCTCCCAGAGTCAATTTTTTCACAATCTATTTAAAAAAGTGAGTGATGAATCTGTTAAGGAAGGAAAACCGAAGTATCATATGTCTGAATTGGTGCCTCGTGGAAGAATAGGATACGAAGCATTCGTGGTCGTCTTGAATTATTTGTATACTGGAAAGATTAAGGCGTATCCAACCGAGGTATCAACCTGTGTTGATGAATCTTGTGCTCATGATTCCTGTGGTCCTGCCATCGATTATGCTGTGCAGATGATGTATGCTTGTGCTTTATTTGAGATTAAAGAACTTCTGGTGGTTGTTCAGGTTAGTTTGGTACTAGTCTCTGAATGCTGTGCTGACTAAAATCTTTTCTCATATACTTTTTACGGAGATGTGGATTCTGATAATTGTCTTTTTGTTTGCTTGTAGCATCGCCTTCTTAGTTTTGTTGACAAAGCTTTTGTGGAAGACGTAATTCCAATTCTTACGGTGGCGTTTCATTGTGACTTGAAGCAACTTCTTGCAAGTTGTGTCCAAAGAATAGCACGATCAGAACTCGACCATATTGCCATGGAGAAGGAGCTGCCCCATGAGGTGTTGGCTGATGTCAAATCACTCCGCGTCCGCTCCAAGAAAGAAGAAGGAGAAGAAAATGACTCGATCATAGTGGACCCTGTGAATGAGAAGAGAATCAGGAGAATTCACAAAGCACTTGATTCTGATGACATTGCATTAGTGGAGTTACTCTTGGATGAATCCGATATCACCTTAGATGCAGCTTGTGCTCTTCATTATGCTGCTGCATATTGCAATCCCAAGCTTATGAACGAGGTTCTGAACTTGAAGAATGCTGATATTAACCTCAGGAATTCTCAAGGGTACTCCGTACTTCATGTTGCTGCAAGACGCAAGGACCCATCTATAGTTCTTGGATTGCTTGCCGAGGGTGCATCTGTGTTTGACAAGACGTGGGATGGACGTACAGCTCTGACAATATGCAGGAGGTTGACGCGTCCTAAGGATTTTAACGAGGTGATGAAGCATGGCCAGGAGACGAATAAGGACCGATTGTGTGTAGATATGCTGGCGAGAGAGATGTGCGGGAATCCGATGGCTGGGAATGTGTCAATGTCATCTATGATGTTGGCCGATGATCTGCACATGACGCTTCTTTTTTTTGAAAACAGAGGTAACGAAAAGTTATCAAGTTAATATGCGTTGCCATATATTAGTGTTATTTATCCCTTTTTTTCCCTGGAAAATGATCACACACATGCATTAGGGACAGGGCTAGAAATTAGAGTTAGGGAGTAAAATTAAATAGCTAATCCTTGCGAAAGTTGCTCGAGTTTTGAGTTTGTCTGGACCAGCAATTGTCTGTGTATTTTGGAATATTCGAGTCATATCATTATTAATCATTATAACTTTGGACAAAGTTTGATTCTATAATTGAACTCAGAGGCAATAATGATGAATTGCTAGTTACAAAATTTTAAGCTGCAGCTTATACCTTTAGTCATCCAGCTCTAACAGATGCTTGCATGTATTCCAAGTCAATAACTAACCAATTATTCAACTATAGTTGAATGTGTTAGTGCTTTATAAAATTGGAGTTTACTTGGCAGTTGCGATGGCACGAACCTTATTTCCACTGGAAGCAAGATTAGCTATGCAGATAGCACATGCAGATTTGACTCTGGAGTTTGCTGGGCTTTCAGCATCCAAAGGTTCATGTGGGAACTTTAGAGAGGTTGATTTGAATGAAATACCGACTGAGCAAGTTAAAAGGCTCCAGCAGAGGTTACAAGCCCTGCAAAAAACTGGTAAGAGTACCAACTCAAGAATTTCTTGAACTTAAAAGCATTATACATCACTTCCCTGTCGATTGACATAAATTTTAAGATGCAAATTTCATCTGAAAATCTATGAACATTATAGCTCAGCCAATTAAGATTCAATCTTTGTTAAATGGCAGTGGAGACGGGGCGGCGATATTTCCCCAACTGCTCGGAATTTCTTGACAGACTGTTGGAGGACGACATTTTAGGCGCTTTACTGCTGGAGAAGGGTACAGCAGAAGAACAAAGAACGAAAAAGATGCGCTTCATGGAACTCAAGGCGGATGTGATGAAAGCATTTAGCAGAGACATGGCTGAACATAAGCTGACAGGCTTTTCAACTCGTTCCACTGTTTCATCTTCTCCAAAGGGTAGTGCAATAAATAATAAGATGAGAAAAAGATAAGCACGCACACATGTGTGTGTTTGTGAGCGTGCTTGAATCATCCAATCTTCTCAGTTGGCCTTAAATTGTAGAGCATAGAAAGAATTCAAACCTTAACAGACATCTAGCACTGGTGGAGTTTTGTTATATATACACACCTGTGTGTCAAAGTTAATAGGTCTGTGTGAAGTAGAGTTGCACTGTACTGTCTGAGTTAATCTTTTCACATATCCATCTCCTTTGGGGTGTAAGTATAATCGTGAATCCAAGAAGGCCTCCAGTTTAAGGAGGAGATTCTCCTGGTGAAGCATAATTAACTCGTGAAATCGTTCTTGATTTTTCAAATCTAAATCCCCGCTAATCCCTCCAAATCCTTGATTCCAAACATAGTGTTAGTACGGCTTGAAATCGTTCTTGATTTTTCAAGAGTCGCCCAAGGAATAAGGGAGGACGAGGAACTAGCAAGTGGGAACATGAACATCTTAATTATGACATTACCTCAAATCTTGTTGAAGTAAACAAAGAGATTTAATAAATTTCTCGTCGTCTCTTAAACATTGAAATATAATTACTAGTTTTGTTTTGTTTTTTGTTCTGAGTTAGAGATAAACTTATTACAATTGGGTCGATTCGAATAATCGTTTTAAACTTGAAATTTTAGTGTCACGTAAATCAACCACTATTTTTGTTTTGTTTAAGTGTCTTTATTATTTAATTTTTTTATGCAATCGATATGTCCTTATTGATCAATATGATAATTATTTAAATACTCGATCTATTCATGGTTTTATCTTTTTCTTAAATACCCTACGTTTTCTGACATGAAAAACAACACTTGAAATAAAATGAACATATATAATTAAAATAAACAAAAATTATTGCAATTAAAAAAATGTTTGTCTATGCAATTACTTTGCATGCAACATATCGTTACTAATATATTTAGAATTTAATAAAACTAAGATTATTAATAACCATTCATATTTTTTCTTCATTTTGACTCGTATATATTGTATATTAATCATTAAACCCATCATAGTACTTTATAAAGA
This sequence comes from Primulina huaijiensis, assembly GCF_012295235.1. Lineage (NCBI taxonomy): Eukaryota > Viridiplantae > Streptophyta > Magnoliopsida > Lamiales > Gesneriaceae > Primulina > Primulina huaijiensis. The sequence goes on from NW_027360486.1 coordinate 4,421, forward strand.
AGTATTAATGCGAACGAAATTATAATTTCAATCAAAATATTTTACAAATCAAAAGATTTTTAACCAAAAATTAATTAAACATAAATAAATCATGAAATGTATATAAGTCTAATATGTTGTGATGTTAAAAAATTTGAAGAATAATTCACACACACGGGTAAAAATTTAAACTAGTTTATCTGCTGCCTTAATCAGTCTAAACTAGTTTACCTGCTAAATGTATTCAGTCATATAGTCGAGTTCTATTGTGTATCAAGTGAAGTAAAGCTAGTGTAAGACTATCTGTCATGATATACGTGGCAAGAAAGTGATTTCTAAAAGTGGAAGAGAGTAACCATCACTGTAGAAAGAATAAGATGCATTTAAAGATTTCCCATTCTCGGTTCAAAGATTCTGGCCTTGTAGTTGGTGAAGCAAGGAAAGCTGCACCTACCTCTGTAAATGAGCCTATTTTGGTTCCCAGTTGATCATCTAAGTCCATTGCAACGCTGCCGATTAGAACAGTTTCCCTTTGAAAAAGGCATCCCATAAATGACTGGTTCATGTGCAACTGCGGTGGAGCTTTGTGGTGGAAGCTTCTGACTTCGATTCATGCCACCCGTAGAAAAAGAAGGTTCCGGCATTATACCATTTAGATGGCTTCATACTTCATACTATTTGCATAAGTTAAAGTTGCAGTGGTATTTACCTCCTTGATGATGTATGGCAAAGTTCTGATGTCCATGGTAGGTGGGATTGTGTTTTGGCAACTGATTCATCCTCGTTTTCTTCCCATGATTTGGGTGACCGACATCAGCAGCACTAATCATTGAAGCGAGTGAGTCAACAGGCTCCAGTGGCAAAGTGATCCCAGACATATATATCATCATACGATAGGCTACATGCTATTGCATACAGAGAAGGCACCAAGATTTCCCGGAAGTAGTTTCCGAGGATGTCTGACCTAGCTGCAAAGAGTCCACCTTTGGATTTGGAAGTGATAAAACAAAGGTATACTTTCTGAAGTGACAATCCAACTAAGCAAACTATAATTATGTTCACCGAGAAGAGACTCACTAGCTAGTACTTGACAGGCATGTGATGTTGGATAATGTCAAGAATGTCATCCGACTACAACGCAAATATGCACCACCTGATGTGATATTACGGAACATTCACTCGAAGAGGGATGATAATTAACTACTTCTTCATAATACATCAGTCAACATAAACATACAGTCAATAATTCGAGAGGCCTCGATAGAAAAAAACCAAATATGTTGCCAAAAACTTCCCGATAACAGGAATATAACAAGTAGAAAGAGTTAAAGATTGAACTGACTCGATCATCAAACTTAACATTGAGACCAAACTGCCAAGCGTCCCTTTGTCATACCAACAGACATGGAAAGGAAAAAGGCATTTCGACTCTTTCGAATCTCAAATATGACTCACCCTCATCGTCGGAAGTCTAAAATTCTCAAGAATCTGGGCAAATTGAATGCGAGTGGCTTCGGCCACGTTTTTTTTTTTTTTTTACCTCTTGGAAGTTTCTAGCTTTTTTCTGCCTCTTCTTACGTACCTCCCCGGCCGATGAACTAGAAGCCATTTTCTTTCTGATTCCAACAATAACAGACCTTAATTTCTTTTCTTCTTCCTTCTTCCCACTGATGATTGTGTGGAGAGAGGAGGAATCTGGGCATTGGGTATACCAAATAGAAGCATACTGTTCCAGCAGTGGTAACTAATGTTTTCCCATCAGGAATAACATTTGCCAAATCCGCCAAAACCAGCTAGTTTTTACGATGTTGAATATAATGGCCCTGATTCTCAGATTATTTTTATCCCACATTGAAACCTTATGTGAACTTGAGGGACCAGAAGGGCTATAAAATGGTGGGCACGCATGTAGTTCAACTCATACCTTTCTCGGCCTTTTGGCTAAGATCAAGTGTAGTATCTGTTTTTATCAGTTTAATATCTGATACGTGGGTCAATGGCTCACACGATATTAAATTTATTTTTTTAGGGGGAAGGCCTGTCGAGGTAGCTTGCTATCTGGGCCTTCGAGCGTCGCTATGTGTTGCACTATTGCATGGGCCTGGCTTACCCTACAAATACAATTATAAATATTAAGTCCCATCACAATTAAATTATATATGGTAGTATCTGATACTTATATTTTTATGCAATTAAATATTCCAACAATACATAAATGATTATATTTTTTGACATTATTTCCGGTATTGTGCTGAATGTATGTATGTATGTATGTATAAATAACAAATTTTATTTTAATTTTAATTTAAGATATATATTTGTTGAAATAAGGTTTTTAAAAAAATGTTTTCACCATTTTTTTCTTTTAGAGATTATTAAAGCATAGAATACAAACCAAGACATAACTCAATCAATATTTCTCAGAGAAAATTTTTGCGGTTTTTTATTTTAACAAGGTGCAATATAACAACAAAATCTATGTTGTATCCTGTCTGGAAAGATTAGATTTAAATTTGTTTTTCCCTGTATTACACATCAATTAGTGATATCCATCTTCGAAATTTTTAAGATAATTAATTAAAACAATATCAAAAAAACTCTTGTGAGATGGTCACATGTGTTAATTTTGTTATAAGAATATTCTATTTGAACAATTCATAAGATATTATTATTTTTTATTATAAAATATGATCATAATTGATTCGTCTTATGAACAAAGATATGTGAGACCATCTATCGAGAGAACTATTTATATTTTATACAATAGATGATGAAACATATCATTGTTTTTCACAAGCTCTTGAATTGTGACTACATCCTATTTCTTACAAATTAAAATTAAAAAAAAAATCCTTATAAAAGGTTAAGATTCGCGATGGATTGGTTAGGACATCTCCAAAGATTACACTAAAATAATGTAAAACACCATTTTAATGCAATATATCCCTTCCAATGGGAGCTGCGCTATTTTGGAAAAATAACGCAGCCCCACTCCACTGTGTCTTGCGTCAAACCTTACGTCAAATTTGACGCAGAGTTTGTTTCTTTTTTATTTTTTTAAATTTTTTTATTTTATTATTATATTTATTTGTATTAAAAATTATAAATACTATTTAAATA
>NW_027360487.1:0-7613 GCF_012295235.1 Primulina huaijiensis
AGATTTTTACTTTTTACCGTAAATTTTTACTTTTTCACAACAGGCCTGTCATATTTTAAAAGCATTCCAATAAAAGTCCGGCCCAATCTTGCAAGCGTATTTCATTGGCTTTCGTTCCACAATTCCCTAACCCTAGCCTTAGCTTGGTACACGCAGAGATCGTCGAAATCTAAAGATGCCGGCGGGTCACGGTCTTAGGGCTCGCACTCGGGATCTATTCGCGCGGCCGTTCAGGAAGAAGGGTCCAACTCATCTGTCAACCTATCTTCGGATCTACAAAATTGGGGATTACGTAGATGTCAAGGTTAATGGATCGATTCACAAAGGCATGCCGCACAAATACTACCATGGACGAACTGGTCGCGTCTGGAACGTCACCAAGCGCGCCATTGGAGTCGAAATCAACAAACAGGTCCGAACAATGAATTTTTGTATGCTAAATTACGTTTTAAATTGGATTAGTCGATTTTGGTTTATTTAATCGATGTGCATATCATGTTTGTGGATCAAAATTGAAGTAAACTGTGTTCTAGTGCTGTTATGGTATATGCTGCTTGTAGTGATTGACTGTTGCTGTGAACCTCTCAGAACCATTTGTGATTCGGGCCAAAAGAAACCTTTAGCTAAGATAGTCTTATTTATTTGTAGTTCAAGTTGTATAGAGAAGAAAATTGAATTCTCTTCAATTTATATTTAGTTTAACAAATCATAATTCAAGTTAATGTTTCTACTTACTCATTTGTGTGTTCTAACTCATCCATATGTTTCCTGTCCATTTGACCCTAAACTGGCCGTTGAACTGATACACGATGTGATGTTTATCGAATCAAGGTTGGTAACAGAATCATAAAAAAGAGAATTCATGTACGTGTAGAACACGTCCAGCCATCGCGGTGCCATGAGGAAATCCTACAGAGGATCAGGAAGAATGATCAACTGAAGGCCGAGGCAAAAGCAGAAGGCAAGATTATCAGCACCAAAAGACAGCCAGAAGGGCCAAAACCTGGTTTTATGGTGGAAGGTGCTACGCTCGAAACGGTCACTCCGATCCCATATGATGTGGTGAATGATCTCAAGGGTGGTTACTGAGGATCTGTTACCAGGCCTTTTGACTACTTGATAATTGTTTGCTCAAGACTTTTTTTTTTCTGTTCTTTGGTTATGAGATGGCCAAGTAGCATATGGTGTTTTATGGAATTATAAGTTCTGTTGAATGAGCTGCTGTTTTTACTGTTAGCAAAACAATCTTATGGTATTTTCCTTGCATCCATGTTCGATATCACCTTCGCAAGGACGGACTTGTTCAAGGCCGAAAATCTCAAGGTTGACACCACCCTTATCTTTTGAGAAATAACTATCTCCAAATATATTTGAGGAGATTAGTTTTCAGAAGATTGTTTTGCTAACTATCATGCAACCGAAATTGATATTGGTTGATAAAACACAATGGATCTGTTTTCGTGGTTCAGCGAGGCTTGCTATAAGGTGTGGTGATCAGGTGAAGGAGATGATACTAAGCATGTAATTGACCCTCATATGTTGCTGAGATGGTTACGATATTATCAGTTTAAATAACAAAACAACTCACATTTCCGGGGCTTAATTTGACATTTCGCTATTAATTGAATAAAATAGAACAAAATGCATGATAACTTTTGGAAAGGACTAGAGGGTCCTACAATTTGTACGTAGTTGGTTTTTTATTGCATCAATAACAGTCTGTAGATTATGACAAAAAAATTTCTCTACAAATTTGTAAAATTTTGTTAGAAAGTTATGAATAGGTCTCTTGTGAGACGGGTCAATTTTACTGATATTCACAATAAAAAGTAGTATTCTTAGCATACAAAGTAATACTTTTCATGGATGACTCAAATAAGATATTTATCTCATAAAATACGACTCGTGAGATCGTCTCACACAAGTTTAAAAAGTTATATATATGATTATTTTTTGAACATTTATAAATACTATTTAAATTAAATATATTAAAAGGCGTGAGTTTGAGTCATGAAACAGTTTTTTAAAAAAATGAGATTTATTTTTTTTGCTCTCATTTGTTAGAGCTATCCGTTCGGGGCCTCAATTTTAAAAATTTATATATCTCTTAAATTTTATTTAAAAATATGCGTCCTATATTCGTTAATTATACTGATACAAATTTTGTTCACACTTTTAATATTAATTTAATCACTCATTAATTTAAAATCAGATGAAAAACTCGAGCATAATATAAACATGTAAACACAAAATGTTTTTTTATACATAATTTCTGATTTTTATCTTTCTATTTTAATATTTGCTCTACAATGATTAAAATTTTAGTTTTAGTATTTTAAATATCGTAAAAACTTTAATATAATTACTTCTAATTTTTTTAATTAAACTTTTTAAACAACAAGTTTAAACTTTTATTAAATCAAATTAAGTTTTTTTTCCTTCTAAAATCAACTTTTTCTTTATGATAGGAGTCAAGAATTATTTTTTATCATTATTTATTTGTCAATAAATGTTAAATAATATATATATGTTTTTTAACTTTTAGATTATTAATTATTTCATAAAATTCAATTTCGTCCCCCACTTAAAAATTATAGCTCCGCAATTATCACGTACATGCTATTCCATGTGGATATTTATGCTATTCCTTGTGAATAAAATATGATAAAAATAATTAATATATTGTTAGGGATAAAAATCATTGTCCCCGATCTCTAACAAATACAATCAAAGCACCGCCTTTAGTTATTACATCACATCAAAATTTATATATTTACATGTATTTTCTTCATGTCCATCCTCTTAATATCAGTTTTGTCCTAATCTTTAGTCACTTGAGAAATTTGAAAGGAATGAACGCCAAAAGCTTCCAGGTTCTTCATCATCGGCAGAAACATTCTGTCAGCAAAATACATGCATTTTAGCTAAAGTTGAATGGTAATGTTTTGAGAATAGACTAGGTAGAAATACAAACCTGGCAGAAATTCTGATCGAAACCAAACCCTTCAAAGTTATAATCTATCTGATTCATTGATCCATCAAAATTATCGAGGGCGAAATCGAAGGAGTCATCGGACGGAATCGTCCAGCTCTCATGGTTCGACTGGACTATCATTTTTCCGTTCAGGTTGTTGCTGGAATTTTCATTCACGTTGACATTAATGTTCTTGTTTGAAGCAGTATCAGATATCTCAATATTCTGTCTCATGTTATCTGGTTCGAGAGAACCGATGGGATCTTCCACGACTTTATCTGGAGGAGCTTGCTCATTTTTTTCCTTACTTCTAACGAGGAATTTAGGTTGAGCACCCTTGGCTACACGAGGGTAGGATCCACGCCTTTTCGGCTTCGAATGGCCGTGCGAGTTCGAACCGTTGCTCGTGGAAGGTACTGAACCATCTTGGTTGCGTTCTTGAGTAGGTTTCCAACCTTGACGACACTTCTGCCATGACGCAAAAGAGAAGAAAAAACGTGAGTGTCATGACACATAATTAACTTGATTATTGAAATATAAAAACGAACAATTTATGAAAATAATATTAAAAATTTATATGGTTGAATTTATTATTTAATAAAATTCCAATAATAAATAAAATGAAAAGTGAGAATATATAATTTAAGCATGCGAGTAAGAAAGCAACCAAACCTGAAGATGGCTGGCAACTTGCATTCTCTTCAAACCAGGCACGTTCATTAGCTCAAGAATGTCTCTAGGAAAACATCCTACTCAAAACATCAAATGCATGTTCAAATCCATGTTAGCTATTAATGTTAAACCGAAGAAAAATGGTTTGTGATAAGATGCTATACTCTAATTTTTCTTACATCATAAATTTTATCCAAGAAATTTATGAAATCGCCCTCTAATACCTTTCTCAAAGCACGTTCATTAGTAATTATGAGATTAATAATAAATTAAATAACCACATGAAATCAACGTGCATGTGCCAATTTTGTGCAAGGAGAATACGTACTTCCTTCACCAAGCTCCTTGACCGCCTCGACGAATTTCTCGTGAAGGTCTTGAGTCCATTCTGTGCAAATCTTCGGCTTCTTGCTCTTATCAACCGCGCCGGTGTCATCCTCCGATCCAAATCTAAAACCCTCCAACCCGTTTTGATACACCATATTTCTTGATCCAAGTTCGTGCACACTGATGTTGGCTTCAATGTTAGTGGGATGGATCACATTCCGTCCACTGTTCAAGATGAAGTTTGAGCTCTCAAAGGTGCTTATCATTTCTCTAAATCTAGCATTTTCTATGGTTTTTCGGGTGTTCTCCCTGAGCACATGTTGCCAAAGGTACTTCAACACTTCCATAGAGGCTGGTTTTTGAATGAACATGAACGCTCCATCCTCTATGGCACACTTCACCAACATCGCATTCGGGTTATCGGACATCACTACATTTGATCACAAATAAAAAACCGCAATTCAACATTGTTAAACTCATAATTTTGATGAAATCTCTAAATCTTTTGTGCAAAAATTATTTTAACACATGTAAAATAGTACCACAAAGAAATTTATTTAAACTTGCACATCCAGTGCACTTGATATATATTTATCAGTGTGTGCTCATCTATTTGCAAATATATATTTATGTATCTATATGCGTGCGTGAGCTCACACACATACACATGTATATATATAGATTAACACTTACAGATGACGGTGTAACCCATGTGGATCGCATCGTGTGCAATCTGAAATCCTTGTGCATCGGAAGAGCTTACATCAACCATCACAACATCGTACTTCACCTTTTCTTTAGCCAACAGAGATGAAGCAATGGCTGCCACTCGAACTGCCGTAACTGTGTTCATTCATATACATTGAAAAGTTCAGATTAGTTGTTCAAAACTCAAATATTATATTCTTGAAATAAGAAAAGGAGTAACTAAATATTATATTGCTAAGTGCATGAATGCATATCTTTGTGTGGATATTAATTATTAGAAATATACTATTCATGTTACGGGATCTGGCATATATAAATACGCTCAACACATGGAATAATTTGCATTAGATAAAGTAAAATGAAACATTCAAATAAATAATAAGTGGATTCATCTGAGTCTTCCATGATATAATTTATATTCATATATAAAAAGAATTAATAATGAAAATAAAATTTTATGAATGAGCATTAACACCGATTTTCTAGTATCCATAACGTGTGTACATAAAATTTAGTTCAATTAAACATGGATAAAAAAAGAGAAGGAAGAAGAAAAATCAAATAAAAAGAGTCGTAGATTATTTGTCATGATCATGCAGTCGCGTCGCGAAAATAATATTTGATCCTGATGTGTTTTAAATTTGAAATCTCAAAATTTCTCATGTGTTTTAATTTGAAATACTCGAACAGGCTGGCTGAAAGAATCATTTATCAGATTATGAATAAATCAAATAAAAAAGAACGGGAAATATAATTTCCCGATCCTGATGATCAATAAAAGATCGTGCTATATATATATCCAATTTGTAATCAAAACAAGTTTTTGATTCAAAATTCCTCATGTGCTTGTTGAAAAATTCAATCAACAAATGATGAAAATTCAAGACAAACAAAAAGTGCGGGAAACACATATTTAAGTTACCATCGTGATACCCGATACTAATTAAATCATGTCATATATACATATATAACGATCTCCCGGCCTTGTTTAAAGTAAAATCTCCCCATGTTTTCCAATTCAAATAAAAGATTCAAACAAGTAATCAAATTTAACCATTCGAGAGATAGAGATCTCAAAATTTCCCTCTCTTTTTTTCCCCAAAGACTCAACATTACAAATGAGATTCGAAGAACAAATCAAATATTTGGAAAAAAAAAAAAAAATCAAATCTCGAATCACAAGATCGTGAATTTCTAGGTATTAATTACCTTTGTATGAGTTGAACTCTAGCAATTTACTAGTCTCAAGAAGGCCAACCACATCATTCGCAACCAACAACACATGAACCTCAATCATGTTTGCAGTCATGAACAAATCCATTAAGAAAACTTAAAAGTAAAAACCCTAAGTATTTTTTAAGACAAGATCCTTGGCGATGATTCAAATGAGAAAATGGGTATAAATAATGGATAAAAAGACATAAATTCGGGTGCTTATTTTTCTTGCTTGTAAGACTTTCTTGTTGGTAAATTTGTAACCGTTGTTTTATGAATTAAAGTGAGTGAGTATTTGCTTTTGTCATGGAGCATGCAATCGTAGAGTCAATGCCACACATGTATCTAACGACGTTGGTGGAAAGATTATAGGATTTAAGCTAGCTAGGAACGAGCAATGAAAGTATTTGAATTTAAAAAAAAATTATCAGCATTTTAATTATATATGAATCTTTTTAAAAATTTTAATATTTGTACAATATTTATTTTTGTTGGATTTTTGAAGGTCAGATTGCCAAGAAATGTTAGAAAAATTTATAAAATAAAAGAATATTTAGTTTATGCAAGCTTAAAAAAGTCTCATGAATAATTTTTATATAACAATTACTTCAAAATTCTTCTGCATGCTTTTGAATAAAAGTACTTCGATACTCTTTTGACAAAAATATGGTCAAATCTATCTTAAATATATAACAACTAAATGTTTATATTACCAGGAAAAAAAGCAAGTTTTTGGTGTGTTTTATGTTGAAGTAATAATCAATGCACGTATCCGTTTGGATTGTACGTATAGCAAATGTTCATTTTTATTTGGGCTTTTTGACATTCGAAACAAAGCACAATCTTTGTTCTCATTGCATGGTAATACTAATTAATATAGTACCCTTGTTTCTATTACTGAGTATGAACTCATTATTGGCTTTCTCATCAGATGTTTGCCTTGAGATTTCGATTTATCTGATCCATATATAGGAGTAGTTATTTACCGATTAACTAGCGTAAACGCTAGCGCTCTTATGCTTAATTCTTCTCTCTGTTTCTTACATGGGGACCCCATCAGATTGCTAATACGTGGGTTTTGAGTGGAGAGAAGATCTGAATTGTTCTTGCATCGTATGAGCTGACATTATTCAAAGTGCTGCATGCGTGCTAAGTCCTCAGCATTAGCTTTGTCTGATACATCAATTTCAGGTTCGGAGACTGTGATTGCATGCCATCGATTCCTCATCTTCTTTACATTTATGATCACCGATTCTTTTTGTTTTGATGTGGTGACAGTCTGACAGATAATTCAGATTGCTTGGGATTGATGGACGTAGGTTTGAGCTGGCTACTTTTCTTTGGTAATCTTGTGCACAATAAGTTCTTAGATATACACGCTGAAAAAATGAACATGTGTTTTTCGGATATGTATGTACGTAGAATCTATGGTAGGATTTTCTATTCGAAAATGGTTGTGTTCGTGACCTTTTTGCTATTTTGCTGCATGTACAATATGCTTGGAGAAAGTAATAATTTTGAAAACATGGTATATAAAAATTAATATTTTTAACATAAATATAATATTTTTTCATTAGACGGGACGAGTTGAAGTTTTTTTACAAAATTGAGTCGTGAAATAATTTCATAAAATAACGTCAATACAATTTAGTCTCAATCTAGTCCCACCCAACTTAATTTGATTTTTGTTTTGGATTGAATTACATATCCAAATCCG